>NC_059375.1:41789607-41909607 GCF_019703515.2 Myxocyprinus asiaticus
GGAACCCAACATCTGCTGTTGTAACCCATCTGCCTCAAGGTTCAACATGTTGTGCATTCTGAGATGCTATTCTGCTCACTACAATTGTACAGAGTGGTTATCTGAGTTACCGTAGCCTTTCTGTCTGCTCGACCAGTCTTGCCATTCTCCATTGACCTCTCTCATCAACAAGCCTTTTTCGCCCACAAAATTGCTGCTCACTGGATGTTTTTTGTTTTGTTTTTCACACCATTCTCTTTACACTCTAGAGACTTTACACTCTGTTGTGTGTAAAAATCTCAGGAGATCAGCAGTTACAGAAATACTCAAACCAGCCTGTCTGGCACCAACAATCATGCCAAAGTCTAAATCACTGAGATCATATTTTTACCCCATTCTAATGGTTGATATGAACATTAACTGAAGCTCCTGACCCATATCTGAATGATTTTATACATTACACTGCTGCCACATGATAGGCTGATTAGATAATCTCATGAATAAGTAGATTTACAGACAGGGGCACATTAACGCACGGGCTTGTTTGGGCTGAAGCCCAGGGGCCTACAACTCCCATGGGTCCCAGCTGGAGGAGCGCATTTAAATGCTTTCAGCGGGGTTGTTGACATGGTGACAGTGAGCAACCGTTAAAGGCGTCCATGTAGTGCTTTTCCAATGCACAGCAGTTTCATGCTCAACAACTTTAAGGGGGCCTCAGCAGACCAGCGAGCACATGGGCCCAGAGGTACCTTAAAGTGCCCCTGTATACAGGTGTACCTAATAAAGTGGCCGGTGAGTGTATATAAATACACATGTATATACAGTATACATACATTCTAATATATAGTTAAACCTGAATATATAATTGTAGCAAATCCCTTTGCTCCAGGGAATGAGGAAGTGGGAGACAGCATACTCCGTTCAAAATAATCCTCACTTTTCAGCGGAATACTCCAGAATAACACACACACAGTTTGAAGTTCGGCTCTCTCTCGTCTGCCGTCGTCTCCTCCCCTTTTATCTCTTTGTTACAGCTCACTGGGAATACAAACAGGTGTTAGCATAGGTGTAAATCCTTAACCACTCGGCTTTCCCAGACCTCACTCTCCACAGATCGGCACTCGATCACAACCCCGCCTCCACATACTCCCACCAACTGACTCAGGCCGGGGAACCGTCCAGCCTGCTACTGAAATTCGGCCACAGCCATCTGCGCCCCCGACCTGTGGACCACCTCAAATTTAAAGGGCTGAAGTGCCAGATACTAGTGAGTGATCCGCACGTTGGTATCCTTCATGCGGTGGAGCCATTGGAACGGGGCGTGATCCGAACAGAGGGTGAAGGACCTCCCAAGCAGGTAGTACCAGAGGGTGAGGACTGCCTATTTGATGGCCAGGTACTCTTTCTCTGTTGTGCTGTCCTTTGTCTCTCGCACCGGGAGCTTCCGACTAATGTACAGCATGGGTGCTCCTCCCCCTTCACCTGGGATAATATAGCCCCCAATCCCCTGTCCGACATGTCCGTCCGTATCAAAAAAGGCAGAGAGAAGTCAGGGGAATGCAAGAGTGGTTCACCACAGAGTGCAGCTTTCACTTGTGTAAACGCCTGTTGGCACAGATCTGTCCACTGGACATGGGTCTGGTGTTCCCTTTTTAGTGAGATCAGTCAGCTGGCTGGTGACATCCGAATATTTAGGTACAAATTCAGCCGAGTCCATGGCATTTGTGATGCAATGACAAACAAACAAGCAAACAAATAATGTAACATAGGGTGACCATACATTGGCTTTTTCCGGGACATGTCCTCATTTTCCAGACCTGAAAAAAACGTCCAATTTCAAAATTGCCTCTAAATGTCCGGGATTTGGCTTTGTCTTCATAATGATGTGTCTCTACAGTTAGTACAATCATACATTCTGTGTATTTGATACTGCACATCAGTTTTCACACTTATGTCCTTACGTGTGATTATTCTGGCTGAGAGCAGCAGCGCACACTCTTTCAAAGTACTCTCTCTCTCTCTCTCTCTCTCTCGCCCGCACGCCTGTGCAGTATGTGTGTGTGCGTGAAAGGGATCGCCACACGTGCTCTGCCACTCTCATTCAGAAACATCAATAACGTAAGTACACTTTTAAAAGTAAGTTCTCTAACTATGCAAATTATTAAATGGAACAAATGTTTTATCAGACTCATGTTACTATGCAAAGCCATTTCTAACTGAAAATGTTGACTATATCGAGACAATCAAATATGCTACGTGTCAGGGATATTTAAGCTAATATGATGGATGAAATAGACCATGAACTCAGTCCATCACATACTTTTAGTGCAACCTCTGTGTGTTGCCTGTAAAGCCGGCACTTGCGTTTCAATGGAAAAAAAGTCTGAAAATACAATGAAGAACACGAATGAGGGAAGAAGTCTCTATTCACCTATTATCCACACTAAATATCATGTGAAAAGGATGAAACGTCAGCACAAGGTGAGTTTAATCTTGACTTTAGGGAAGTAGGCTACACCTGGAGGACTGAAAAGTGTGAAGTGTAGTAGAATTAAAAACAAATTTCTAATGATATCTGAACTTTTCTGTTTTTATTTTCTGTTTGATTGTATGGGCATTTTTAAATGTTTTAATAGTACCATTTATTACATGTATTAAACACATTAAATGTATTTAATTAATTACATTACATGTATTTCACCCATAAGTTTAGATAAAACTAAACTGAATGGACAAACTGAAAATTAGGTAGAAAAAAACTAAATTAAAATTTGAAATAATAATAACTCTGGTTGTAATGACTAACGCAGCTTTCACTTTCTTTAGTCTATGTTTGAGTGGAGGGGAAATATCAATAAATAATTGAAAAAGTCAACAGAACGCAATAAGAAGTGTGTTGAAGGACAGTTTTGTCTTCATACACCTAAAGCATATACTTTCATTCTGAAACCAATTTGAAGTCTGTTCAGCAGGATACTAATCATAAAATATATATATGAAAGGCAACAGAGGTGTTTTTGTTACATTTATATTAACAAACTGTTTCTTAGTTGAAGTTTAAAATAAGCTTAAAATATTGATGTTGAGTTTACGATTACAATTTTAATTCAGATTCATGAACAGATTCATTCAGACTGGACTCGGCCTGTTATGGACTCAGTCTTGAGTCCGACTCGGCCCCATTTGGCTCGGACTCAACTCGGACTCGATTGTTTAAAGACTCGGACTTGACTCTGACTTGACTTAGGTGGACTCGAACCCAACACTAATATTCACATTTACATTATGCTTTAATCCAAAGTGAACCCATGATCCTGGCATTTTTTTGGGCACCTTGTCATTCGCAACTTGACATTTGCATTTATACTTTACATACGTACATACATGTGGCTTTTTAAACATTTATTATTAATATGATCTTTTAAGTACATCATATGTACACTGAGCAGCCTGAGGCATTTTTCCGTGTGTGTGTGTGTGTGTGTGTGTGTTTGTGGGTACACTGCACACATGCTTTAACACTTGTTTGCTGTTCTCTCTAATCTCAGGGTCTCACCTGTGCCAGGTGAACATCTGCCACACTGCTGCCAGACTCCCAGCAGGCAGAGCTCTGGGTGAGGGTGTGGCATGCTCAGCTTGTGTGGTGGTACTGCAGGTGGGCACTAGTAGGCACAAGAGACTGATAGAGTTATAAACAGGTAAACAGGTCAGGAATGGCACACTTGTGGCATTAACACTGCCAGCCCACAGAAAGAGAAAAATGGATGTAATTAAGGGCATCGTAATTATCACCCAATGGAAAACCTGCATTTGAAACCAAACTAGACTCATGATTAGGGAAGATTCTGGCTCCTTCTCATTTTTTTTATTTGTTATTTTTCTCTCTCTGTTTTGTCATCAGTATTACTGACTGTTATTACAATGAGTACTTTTATAGACTATGGAACTAATCACTGGATTTGCCAAAGTTTAGTGGTATAAAAACTTGGAAAGAGTTAATTGTTTGAGGCACTTATCTAGCAAGTTAACTAGATATGCATGGCTATATCTGTATATTCCTTTTATATTTTTTTCGAATCTTTAAATACTTTAAATACTTTTGGACAGACAAAATTGTTTACACACATTTTTTTCCGGTACTCTTCAGTGTTTATTTAAAATAAACCCACCCCTAAGAGGTGCATAGAGACAAAATGAACTTTGCATGTCGCTCAGGTGGTATCTTCTTGTCTAAGTAGACCGTTCTTGGCCAGAATTAATTGCAATGTGGACAACCTTTTGCTGTTTCGGTGAGACTATGTTGTTAGAGGCTTAATTGTGTTATGAGTAAGCTTGTGTTTTCCATGGTTTGGATGTTCATGTGAGCCTGTGTGTGTGTGTGTGTGTGTGTGTGTGTGTGTTTGTGTGT
Source organism: Myxocyprinus asiaticus (assembly GCF_019703515.2). Lineage (NCBI taxonomy): Eukaryota > Metazoa > Chordata > Actinopteri > Cypriniformes > Catostomidae > Myxocyprinus > Myxocyprinus asiaticus. The sequence continues at coordinate 41,793,995 of NC_059375.1, forward strand.
GTGTCCTCCTGGCTAAGCTGTTTTACTAACACTATTGATTGCAGGTGATGTGTTGGACAGAGTCCATGTGACCTTCACAGAGCCTTAAATACATCACTGTCCAACACTGACCTACAGAGACCATGACTCGCTGTGTCTGTGTTCACTTAGCTTTACTTAAGGGACAAATTTGTCTCTAAATATAACAGAATAACATCCATGGACGTCCTCAATAGAGTGCAACAGTCTGGTTCCATAAGTAAAAATCCAATAATCTTTTTTCCAATAGGGAACTGATTATTAACAATAACTTATAAACCTTGGTATATGCTTCTTTTGAAGCCATTAGTCTATGTTATTTCAACCTCATTTTTTAGGAATTGTTTAATGACAGAATTCCTGGTGAAGAACTACACTTCCCACGATGCTGAAGAGAATGATCAACCAATCAGAGAATCACAATAAACAGACCCCATCAAAAGAGCTCTGCAGCGACCGCCCACTTCCATGACACAATTGAGTCTGTCTTCGTACATTCTCAAACTACTAATATTTTGCAATATATTGATTCTATACTTAAAATAAATTTCAAATCAATAGTTGAATATTTTTCCAGTGTTTAATTCAATTATTGTCATTCATAATGCTTCATGGGATTGTAGTTCATTCCCTCATAAAATACATTAAGTACACAGTCTTGTACCAGTCTTGTCTTTTTGTCTGATTTTGTCTAAAAAAAAAAAAAAACATTAAGTGATTTACCTGGTTTGATTCATGGCTTAAAACTAAATAGAAAAAAGTACTTTATGAAGTCCATATGAAAAAATAAATAAATAAAATAGAATATATATATATATATATATATATATTCCGGAATCAAGATGACTGAAAAATTATTCTAGCTTGAAATAAATAATTTATTTCTTTATTAATGTATTTTTTTATATTTATTATTAATTATAAAAATGCTAAAAGTTTTTTTTTTTTTTAAAGAATACATACAATATACTCCTATTTTTTTTTATGTAAATCTATTTATAAATCACTACAGACCAACTCAAACCATATCCTTAATATTTTTTTTTTTTTGCTGTATTATAATCATATAAACTCATATACTTTATTTATGATTTTTTTTTTTTTTGTTTTTTTTTCAATTGAGGACCCAGATATCCCGAAAGGGAGGTTTTGTAAGGTTTAGCTAACTTCTGGAGACCATTTTGTTCCCAAACTACAAGTTTTGTCCTAATTAATTAGTGAACACACACACGTTTACAGCTTTATTTTACATTATTTACTCCACTTCTTTAGAAATAGGTCAATTTAAGAGATAAACATGAATTAATCAAGATGAAAACAGGTTGTAAAACAATTTTGTCCCCAAATAAGTAGTAAACACACACATATTTACACACAGTCTAAACACATTTTATATTATTTACATCGCACATGATGAACATTAATGAATCAAAATGAAAACATATTAGAAAAAAGTAAATAAAGATCTAGGTTTGTTGGGAATTTGCATGTCTAAAAAATAAATTAAAAATACATTAAATACATTGAAAGTAGGTGACACAAAAGTAGAAGTCTTTAAATTTGAGATTTGTCAGATTTTTCCTCCATCAGTGTTTAACCTAAATGTGTTTACTCAGTGTGGTGCTTTATTCCTGTCAGGACTGAAGGGTAAATTAATTATAGAGTTGTTGACTAAAAGACCATTTACCTGAAATGACATAAAAATGCTAATTAGCCTGGGGTGATGAACTCCCGTTTAACCTTGTGAATGTGTGTGTGTGTCTGCACAACAGCCGAGAGCTCCAGGTTAGCCTGAAATCGACGGCATAAACACTCGCTGCGTCTGTGCTTCTTTTGTCTTCATTCAGATTGAAATGGACCGCTCGCTGCTCACGTGTATCCATCTTACAGAACCCCAGCTGTTCTGGTGTCTGCGGCCCGCCGTCCACAGAGCGTTTACAAATTGTCTGTGAATGGTGTGAGTAAGCCCCCACCCACACACACACACACACCACCCCATTATCGCTGTGTCCTGACAAATGGTCCATGCTCTTTCCTGTCACTGAAAGTGTGTGTGTTTGTTGATTTCACTGGCTTTTCTGTTGATATCAGACCAACATCAAAATAAAAAATGCTAAAAAAATCTCCAAAACAAAAAACAAGAAAGCACTACAAAAATAGTCCAATGGATTATGATTTGTGTCTCCCTTTTATATGTCATCAGATGATTATATCAGACTGAACTCAGGTCCTTGTGTCAGTATTGGGTGTTGTACTTCACATGTGTTCTAATGTGTCGTCAACGTTCCCAGTTTAAAAGAACTGCACCTTAAAAAAAAAGATGCTTGATGGAATGGAAAGGAAACAGATTATAGAAAAACTGCAACGGCGAGACAAACAAATTGACCTGCTTCCTTTTGTGAGAGTTTCAGAGGAAATAATTCAGACGGATGGGAAGATGAACGACCCCTCAGCTGAGGTCACATGCTGATTAGCCTTTTTCTCTGCTATTTCACTCTCCGCAAACCATTATCCCTGACACACACTCCTGTTCTATCCATCCATAAAAATGAGGGTTGAGAGAGAGAGGGAGAGAGAAGGAGAGAAAGAGAGAAACTGATGCTCTTGGTGACTTGCAGTAACATCAGTTGTAGTCTTTGTGTGCAGGTGAGAGGCCTCACAGAATATGAGCTGCTGCCATGTGATAATAGACAGAAATGGGCAACTGTTTAATTTATTTAAAGTGAAATAAGGCACTGAATAAGCATCAAAGCACATATGCATGTTGGTCTAACTTTAAAACGTGACCTTAGGATGAATAAAGTAGTCTAAAATGATCTGTTGGGTCATTCCGTGTCAACTCAACCAGAGGTCAAAATTGTTATTTTTTTATTTATTTAATTTTTATACTGGTGAAAGAGAAACATAAATGATGTTGAAAGCCAAAACATTAAATGCCATGGATTAAAAGTAATCCATTATTTTGTAGAAGGGGGTCAAAATGAATATTGTCGCATATGATTTTGGAGCAAGACTACTGGACAAAAATATTACCCTAGAAAGGTGTCAGCATCATGATTTTATATGTAAACAGAGATCAGTAGGTCTTTTACTAAAATCAGTTGATTTCAGCACCCCTTGTTGCATTATATGCCAATGGTGAGAGTCCAAAATGGGAAAAAACACTTCTTTGTGGTGTTTTTCCAAAGTTGGAATCCTATAACTCCAGAAGTATTTAAGATATCTTAATATCCGTTTAGATTCTGGTTGTGAACAAACTTTCCTTTTTGTATCTTCATTGTTTTGGCCCTAAATGCTTAAATCCCTGAGATGTGGGGCTCTCAATGTGTCTCCATCCATAAAATGGTATGAAGTTAGTTTTTCTTGTCCAAAAGCAAAGGTCAGAAGTACAAATTCTGTTAAAACTAGAAATGTACGTATAATTATTAACATAAATACAATAATGGAAATGTTTTAAGAGTCCAATACAAATACACTATTTTTAGGAATAAGCGACACATGTGGCTGTTTAGTTAGTACAATACCTAGTTAATCTAGTTTTTGTATTTCAGAAATGTACATCTGTATAGCTCTGGAATGCATCATTAGGAGTCCAAAGCAAAGGTGCTGAAACTCTAATGTATCTATATTGATTTTCTTCTAATGATTTTTTCTGCCATAAGTGTCTGTGAATAAATTGGAATAAATTAAGGTGAATTTCTAGTTTAAACATTACTTGTACTTCAGACCTTTGTTTAGTTGGTCAAGAAAAACCAACTTCATACCATGTAACCCACGTTTGTTTTTTGCCCATTGAAAATTGGTCAGATTTAACAATTTAGGCATTGGAGTCACATTGAGAGTCTCATATCTCTGGGATTTAAGCATTCAAGGCCTAAACAAACAATTCGGATAAAAAAATGATTTTTCTTTTTCTAAACAAGAATCTAAAAGTATATTTAGACATATTTAAAACTTCTCCAGTTATAGACACCCCCAACTGTTTTTAAAAACATCATAAAAAAGTGTTTCCCCCCATTTTCATAAGATCAGACTGATATTTAGGGTAAGGGGTTTGTTTAAATCACTAATATGAGAATAGCAGTAGTGATGCTTTCCTTAGTAATCAACACTAGTTTAGTACTTAATGCTAAATTCAGTTATTTCTGAAGCTGTAGTTTGACTGTGAAGTGTGAATCAAGTCTTAATATATAAGGAATGTCAGACAAAGAGCAGGACAAAATAGAGCACATGTCGTCCAACACTGTTTTCAGACTCATAGGAAAATAATATCTAAATCTGAATGCAGTTATATCAGTAATGGAGCTGCAGGAAATGACTCAGGCTCATTATGATCTCCATTTCTCTCCACGTCTGCTCTGATGAATGATTCAGATCGCCCGCTGTGTTGATGACCGACCTGTATCTTCATTCTACACTGATACAAGCAAAAGAGTCAATGAAAAAAAACAACCGAAAAACTCTTGTTTTCCTAAATTCCAAAAGTGAAGTTGCAGATTACATCAGTTGAAAATGTCCTATTGTGTCCTGGTGATTTATGAGGTCAATCTATCACTCGTTTGCATTTACACATTTGGGAATTATCTTCATTTAGGTCCGGTTCAATTTGTTTGTCATTGTGTAAATAATTACAGTAAGTTACAATTTATAAAGTTTAAGTTCCTGAACTTGACCAGAGCATATTACTTAAAATCTGGCATACCTTTTTATAGAAATATTTTCTTAAAATTACAACACAAGCATATTTTTTTTACATTACAGAGTTCATAAGGTACTGCATGATAGGAATGAACCAAATAATAATAAGATACATTTCAGTGTTTTGTCTTATTTTTCACTATCCTTCATGGATATACAGTATATTAGACATATTTAAATTTATAGTTACTCGAGAATAATAGCAGAAGATAAGATATTGTTAGTTTCCATCCTTCCAGAGAGCCTTTACCAACATCATTCCGATTGCGGCCTGTCAGTTCAACTATATAGCCTATATAAAAGATAAATTACATTATGTTGAATGCCAAATAATTACAAATTAAAAATTTCTGAACATGGTCATTTTCTAGCTAGTGAATCAAGTGTAAGGAGCTAATTAGAAGTATTTAATCGGAACAATTGCTCCTCATTTTCAAGGATAATCAAAGTGAAACACTCCGGATAAATGGCACTATTTATCTTTTTTAAATTTCTATCTTTCTCAGCTGATGCCTGCCACCCCTAAGGAAAATATTCATAAAATGAAATTGGAGCCGGCACTTAATAGCTTATTAAAATGTTCAGAGTGCACATCACTTATGCTTCTCATAGGCTATAAATTCAAATTATAATGTTTTTTTTCTTTTCTTGATGAAGGTATGTGATGCTGCAAATGCATATTTGCTGTTCTAGTTAAATGGCAGGGCAGATTATCATGCAGAAGTGTTGTAAATTGCAAGCAGTGCAGCAGCAGAATATCAACTTTTATATTATAGAGTCTGACCATCTACAATACAGGTCAACTTTTTCTACTTTATTTGTGTCTGAACTAATCTAATCTCAGCCTAGAGACACGTCAATTCACTGACTGACTATCTCACTGTGTGTGTGTGTGTGTGTGTGTGTGTGTGTGTGTGTGTGTGTGTTAGCTATAGTTTGGGGACAAATTGGTACCCAAAACTGAGCTAAATCGGAAAAAAATCTTGTGGAAAAACAATCAATACAAAAATTTGATGATTTTTACAATTGTAATAATGCAAGAAGTTTTCTTAGGGTTAGGTTTAGGGTGTGGGTTGGGTTAAGGGTTAGTTTATAGTAATCACAGTTATCTTTATATAAAAAACAATATAAATAGTTTTCCATTTAGCTGAGCAAACGTGTGTGTGTGTGTGTGTGTGTGTGACTTTTTCAGAAATATATATAGAGAGATTAAGAGAGGTAATTTCCTCTGAGTACCTGTTCCAAGGTCAGGGAGGTAAATCTGTTTGTACTTGTGAAACTTATGGCAAGGTGTTTTTTACGGAGTGTTCAGTGCTTACGACGAGCTCACGAAGCCTGCTGTAAACTTACCATTGTTATTTAGCACCAACGATGAAACTCTGTTTTATATGGCTTGCAAGGACACACCGACACTTATCAGTTTACAAGCAGGCTCTTATTAAAGATGACATGATTATCTCACAACATTTTGAAAACTGGGAGATAAAAGCGTTTATAGTTTCAAAGTGTTGTTATGCTGTCTTAAATTACAGAACTGCAGTGGGTTTATGACATAATTTTTGATATCCTAACAGGATGATAAGGTTAAACTTTTTAGATTTCAACCATTTACTTATTATAACTCTGTGTTTTTAAATTCTCTTTCATTTGATTTTTCAGTGTTAAAATATTGTCTTCCATCCCAGATTAGGATGTCGTGATGTTGCACCGCAGGCAACCACACTTCCGGGTTCTTTTAAGCAGCATCTTACAATGGTGGATATGGACAGCGCTGCGGTTTTTATCATCTGTTGTGCATTATATAATTTTATAATGTGTATTTGTTAAGAAAAGTTATTATAAAGGGATATATGGTTTATAGTGAAGAAATATATGTAGGTTCTCTCTGAACTATCGGCAAAACTAGTTTTAACTTGATTCAATAGGCCTGTGCGATTTAGTCGTACATGTAACAGCACTGAAAAAATAATTTGTTGGCTCTTCAACCATAAAATAAGAAAATATAGCTTCTACTCAGAAACCTACATATTTATAAAATGTTTTGCTTTACTTAATTTGCATAAATGTGTACAACACCAAATATTATTTAAGGTCAAATTAGAGTGATACATAAAGTAAAGAATAATTGTGAGTTCCTTTGTGGTGGAAAGAGTACTGATTTTGTTTTGTGTGAAATTGATGCTTCCTTTCACCAAGGATGCATTAAATTGATCAAAAATACTGCCAAAATTATTAATTGCAAATTATTATGTTTTGAAATAATTGTTTTAAGTGGTATTTATTCCATTTTTTTCTTTACCCATGATGGCAAACATATACTGTGTCACCTATTCCGTACAAAAGCAACCTAAACTGCTAATTTGGTACTCAAGAAAATGTTCTTATTATTACAACAATTGAAAATGGTTGCACTACCCTGCGGAAATCACAATACAGTGGGGTTTTTCCCCATTTGCTGAGGTATTGAGTTCTTACAAGTTGCTTTACACTTGCAAGTCAAATTTTGGTTTTAAAAACAGGCAAAAAGAAACACATTTCTCCTGAAATTCTATTTTAGAATATTCTATTGTTTTAGAGAGATGAAGGCTATTCCATGCATTACTGTTTTGAAAAAATAATCTCTAACCAGGATAGAGAGGGAAGTGGACAGCCCAGATGGTCAACAAAAAGTCAAGTAAATCACAGTCTGTAGTTTGAGAAACAGACTCTTCACAGGTCCTAAACTAGCAGTTTCTAAATGCCAAAGACCTGCATTGCTGCATGAGGATTCTTGGACAAACAGAACATTTTAAGAATATAACATTTTTTTAAATAGAAATTAGAAGTAGTAAAGCCATTTGTAACATTCTAAATGTCTCTTAATCATCTCTAAACTACATAATGTGCATTGTGACTGAAACACATTCCTATTTCAGGTTTATCCCAGGGTTTTTCGCTTTTCTACAGTTTCAACTGCGTGTATTTTACAGCGTCACCCGTTTTCTCTCTTTTTTCTTTTCCCACTTGTCTACATCTCACATATTGACTGTGTGCATTTGTTTTCTCCACTGTATTTTACATGGATTATTGCATCAAACATCTGCTGATCAGGAACCACACTGAACCACATCGATCTCAAACCCTCGCCGCTCAACAACAACCACAAACAACTGCAAAAAAAGTCATGGCATCCGCTCATGTTATTTCTTCCTGCATTGCATGCCACATGTTTATTACAGCTTCTTCCGTCAGCAGTGAGGGATTCACATGTGATAAATGTAACGAATTAATCAGGCTGACAGAGAAGGTTAATGTGTTAGAAACACGCATTGGAACATTAGTGGAGGTCACTGAGAAAGAGAAGCCAATAGATACTGTTTCAGATGCGGGTAGTACAGTAAGCAACACACACACTTTGGTTCCGGCTCTAGAGCCCCAGCAGCAGGGCATTTGGATGACGTCTGAGGCATCCTCGCTCAGCAAAGTGACACCACTCTCCCGTTCCTGTTAGGGTTTCCAATTGATTCTCCCCACTCAGTGATGTACCCATTGAGAATCATGTTGAAAGAGCCTTAATAATTGGTGATTCTATTGTAAGGAATGTGGACTCCAGCCACCATTGTTAAATGCATTTCCGGGGCTCGAGTGTCTGTCATCAGATAAAATTTACAAGTGCTGGCTAATGCTAAACGTAGATATTCTGAATTTTTTATTAATGTTGCCACTAACAATGTCTGGCTTTGCCAGTCGGAGATCACTAAAGATAATGTTAAAGAGGTGTGTGAACTTGCAAAAACGATATCAGACACTGTAATATGCTCTGGCCCCCTCCCTGCTCGTCGTGGTGACAAAGTTTATAGTAGATTAGTGTCACTGAACGGCTGGATGTCTGAATGGTGTCCAGAGAACAGCATAGGATTTATAGACAATTGGAAGAGTTTCTGGGGTAGACCTGACCTGCTAAAAGAGACGGACTCCAACCCTCCAAGGAAGGTGCCGCTTTCCTCTCTAGTAATTTGGCTCATAGTCTTAATAGTGATAGTATTTCACTAATTGGGGCCCAGGTCAGGAAGCAGACAAACTAGTTAATCCGAAAATCTGCTAGCTGCCTTGAGACATCACGCAGGTAATAAACTACAACACATATATACTGTATTATATAGAGACTGTGTCTGTTCCCCAAACTACCAAACACAAACCCCTCACTACGTCATTTCGAATTTTTTTTTTATTAAGGTCAGATTGAAAAAAAGCAAAAAAAAAAAAAAAAAAAAAATTTGAAGATAAACATCATATAAAAGGTAGGGCTACTAAATTAGATCTCTTTCTACCAAAGCAGTAATTATAAATGAAAAAATTACAGCTCATAGTTTGGATGTGCTCTGTTTAACTGATACCTGGATGAATATATTAGTTTAAATGAATCTACTATGAATGTGATTTCTCATACCTTCTGTATATAACATCCATCCCTTGCGCACTTTTAGCCTCTAGCAGGTGAGGCTTTTCAGACAGATAAACAGCAGGGAAGTACAGTACAGTACTGTGAGCGAGAGTGTTACCTGCTAGGACAGTTTATTTTGAACAAGAGGGGCGAACGGTTACATAATTTAACGTGGGAGTACAATACCGAATTGATGCGGACTGATAGAAGCGGAGAGCCCGTCTATGCATGATGGTGCAAGGAACCGGATGGCGGGAAAACAAATAATGTTCAGTGAAACGTCAAAAGATCGCAATGTGTGAAATTTTAACTATATCAGATATTATAAATAAAACACGGGAACTTGTTGCGTGGGAATTTTTTGCCCCAAGTCCCCATTAATTTCCGACACTATTGGAATTGTATCTTTCAAAAGGTATTTAAAAAGTTTGTTTTAGACATATAGTAGCAAGTAAATAAGATATCCCCACATATATGTCAAACTACATTGTGTGAATGTTTGACACAGTTAAAACATTGCCCACCTTAAAAACAAGTGACATTTGATCAGTGGTTAAACGTGTTCAGATGGTTCTCTCGTACCTGAATGAACGGATCCTTTCCAGAATAAAATGAAATATGCAGAAAATCATAGTATTACAGTTCTTGTATAGTGACAGGGCATATAGTCTTGAAGCTAGAGAAGAGAGGACAACGGCAGCAGTTTATGTAAGCTGCTGTGCCCATGATGTTGTGCCCTGCGGGCTTCCGTCGTGCTGTGCACTGTGCCTTGAACTTTGTACTTAGTACTTAAAATATTAAGTACTACTAACTTGAGCGATCAAGTACAGAACTGAGGTTGTGGGGAATACCTATAAGCCCTTGCGCTTGAAAAATTTAATGTTTGTTTTGTTAAGAGGAACTTATTGGCGAGGCTGGGTGGCCGGTAGCCCCTCCCCCTGAATGCTGCAAGGAAGGAATTGCACAAAGGCTTCCTCGTGTTTTTTCACCTCCCGAAATCTGGTGATGACTGTATTCACCGAATCGCCGGAAGGTGAGACCGGGGCATCAAGTAAGAATACTCTGTCCTTATCCTTGATGCCGGTGAGGTTTAGCCACAGATGCCTCTCTGTGCTGACCAAAGCAGCCATTGAACAGCCGATAGCATGAGCCGTCTGCTTGGTTGCAAGGAGAGTTACATCTGTGGCTCGACGAAGCTCTGAGAATGCTTCCTCGTCGATTGTACTACCCGCACTCAGGTCCTTCAACAGATCAGCCTGGTATGCCTGTAACACTGCCATGGTGTGTAGCGCAGCACCAGCCTGACCTGCTGCTTGATAAGCTTTCCCCACAAGCGTTGAGGCGGTTCTACACAGCTTTGTGAGGAGAGTTGGTCTTTTTAATGATGATGTCGAACCAGGTGAGAGATAGCCCGCGAGCATCCCTTCTACCTGTGGCATCATCGTATACCCCCGTGCCTTAGCACCCACGATAGTCGAATATGTCGACGTCGAAGGCACAAAGATACGGGAAGTATAAGGTTTCCCCCATGAATGAGTTAACTCGTCATGGAGATCTTCAAAGAAGGGGAGAGACTGATTTTGTTCCCTTCCCCTGGCCACCAGACAGAAATCTGTCTTCTAGTTTCGATCGTTTGGGGGTCTCTTGTTCGCGTGGCCAGTCTAGCTGTAATCTGGCCACCGCACGAGTAACCACCTCGAGTAATTCCTCAACCGTTTGTCATCACGTGAGGAACGTTCAGAGGTAGGCAACTCAAAGTCCGCAGACCCAAGAGATTCATCATCCCCCTCATGCACCGAAGATGCGCCGGGACGCGCTTCAAGATCATGCGAGGGACAAACTGGATCTGGAGAGAGAGTGAGGGACGGACCCGTCTCTTGCTCCTCAGCTAGATCCATACGCGAGCCCCACAATGGAATGGTGGGTGCTGGCTCTTGGAAGTAAGCAAGACGAGCGTGCAGCATCTTCATTGTGAACAGCTCACAATGCTCACACTCACCTCGCTCCAACGCAAGAGCAGCGTGCTCTTCCCCCAAACAAACAAAACAAAACTGGAGTGTGTCCAATTCAGCCATAGGACGTAAGCATGGAAACACACACCGTTTGTTTTGTTGATCACTCATTTTTTCTTTCTTTTGTCTTTTCCACACTTGAATGACAGAGAAAGAGAAAGTTTTCTGCACACTGCCTGACAAATCTAACTCCTGTCAGAAGAAAAACAGAGAGCTGAGAAGCTGAAGAAGCACAAACACAACACAGAGTGGTCTGAAGACAAAAGACCTGATGATGCACCTGTGGCACATCTATTTATAGCCCCTGGTACTGGCGCATTCTGATGATGTCACCAACAGAGGCTATAAAGGTTCTAGTCAATTTCATTGATGTGTTGCACACATATTCACAGCTGGTCACTTCTAAAGACGTTCCCATAAGCGCTTAATCAAGCGCAGCATTAAGTGCAGCTTTTGACAGGGAACTGTTGACATTGCAATTATTTGTTGATTTTTCCCCTTAACTCAAACATAGATTAAAGAAAGTGAAAGCTGCATTAGTCACTACAACCAAGGTTATTATGTTTCGAATTTTAATTTAGTTTTTATTTCTACTTCATTTTCAGTTTGTCAATTAAATGTAATTTAGTTTTATTTAAAATGATCCCTATCTAAAGAAATAAGTCTATACTGAGATGTCTTTCTGAATGTTTTTTCTCTATCTGCCGACTGATTTGGGAAAATACAGTACATACAAATGAGTCAACACAGTAGTATTTAGCACTCGCTGAGAAAGTTACATCTTACGATTTGACTGTACATGCTACATCCAAAAGCACTGGAAAAGCCCACTGATAATATTAGGGTCATGTCGTCATGGACATGATTTTCTAGTTAATTTGCGGGAAACCGCACAATGCAGGACAGTTCTGCGTGCTGCTCGTGAACCTAAATCCCTGATGCGTCCATGTGCATCTCGCAGCAGCTGTCGCAGAAAATAAAAATAATAATAATAATTGATATTTGCTTGAGCAGCAGCCACATTGGTCTGTAATCAGTCTGAAATCTTTAAATACCAACCAAAGAAAATTTCATTGAGCTCTTCTTTAACCGCTAAAACATGGAGATTTATAATTTTGAGTCATAAATTTAACAGAATTGTCCTTCAAAAGTGTCAGAGATGTAGGCTAAAAAATAAAAAAAAAATAAAAATAAAAGATGTGCATAAGTTTACAATAAAAATAAAATAAACATTTAAAATAAAATTGTCATAACCATCTAAATTCATCTCATAACATGAAGTTTAGCTTCATACACAAATTCTGTCATTGAATAATACATTTATTTTATAGTCTATAATTAAATAATAAACAAAATATTTCACTGCCCAAAATATCCTAATATTTTACTGTGCATGGTCGAATGTTGTGAATGGTGGACAAATGCTGTAAAAGAATGTATTTTAAGCAGCTCGTCAATGCTTTGAAAATATTTAATAAATAATAAATAGGTGCTGTTTATCTGTTTAGAGTTGCTGTCTGCTTTAACAACAACACTTTTTTCCCTGACTATTTAAAAAGTTACACAGTTAATTCATTAAGCTATTATGGACCAGTTCAAGCTGACAACACTGTGTCAAGAGACTACAGAAGCCTACATGTGTAGATACATTACGCCTAAAAAGATTTAGTACCCAATATTAATACTATTTGTATGTATTTTTATTTCAATATGTTGTTTTTAGTAAACTGTGAGACATGATGTGGGTGACTTGACTCTTGATTTCTTGATTTTAAGTTTTTAACCACGATGAAACCACAATGCGAGCACAGTCTTGGCTGCACAAACGGCACATGGAATTTTATCAGTTGTCATGTACCATTTCACGTGAAACTGCCTTGTTTCTATTACATTAGATACAGACCCATTTTTATGTTTTCATCATGCCAGCCACCTTGGTAGTCGATGTTATACAGTAGTTTCTGTAGTAACATTCAAGTGTATTAGTTGACTGATGGGTGTGCCTGTGCACTTGTGTATGTGTGCGTGCGTGTGTTTACTTAAACAGTGAAACAACTCTGGCTATGTCTATGACTTCAGGGGTTAATACAGCTGCATGCAGAAAGTGATGTTCATTAATTTCTGTTTTGTTATTTATTTATTTCATTGTATCACAAATGTAATGGACTCGCCTGGACTTTGAAAAAAATCCCGAGTCCCAAAGGCTCGAGTCCAAGTCAAGTCAGAGTAAAAATGCATCCGAGTCCGTGACAAGTCCGAGTCCATTAAAATTGGACTCATGACTCGGACTCGAGTCCGAGTCCAAACTCGATTACCCCAACTCAACTATGAAATATATTAATTTATGTCAAAGTCAGTTTGTCCAAATACACTGATCCTAATGGAAATATAGAGAAGCCCAAATCTACTATAATCTTCTGGAAACAGGGTGTTTCAACTATAGGTAGATTGAAATATCGGTTTTACCGATTAATCGGTGCTGATAGTTTTGAAACTATCCGCTATCGGCAAATATCTATGCTGATAGATGCCAATATTGCCAATAGTGTTCCTCTGTGGCCGGCGCTGTACTGTTAGCACCCTCTAAAGGTGAAATAAGTAATTTAATAAAAAATCATTTCAGTGCATATTTTGTTTTTTTGATAAGATAATCAAATGTTCTAAATTGAAGGGAGGACATGCAAAGGAAAATGTCACTATGTAGAAACGTGGCCTGTCAGCACATAAATTGCCCTCCCCATCTAAACATCTTATGAATAATAATAAACGTTATTCCTCATTAAACCTCATCTGGTGATATGCATATAAATATACTGTATATACAAATCCATTCATCTAGAAAAAAAAAATATAGGCTATAAAGGCTAATTTAGTAAATATTTATATATAGAGCATTGTAACAGAGCCAATTATCTGTCATTTCAAAATAAGAGTCCCTGGTGTTTTTCGAGCTTGTTTGTAGTATAAGTCCTGCATTATGCAGCAAATCTTCATTTGTTTCCTGGTTAGGATTGGTAGCCTCTATGTTTGTACCCATTGTAGTAAGGAAATACTAAAAAAAAAAAAAAAATTAATCAGTTATCAACCTTTTCCATCTCCATAGTTATTGGTATCGGCAGAGTCCACTATCGGATGGATTACATGAATTAACTTTTTTGATGAGAAAATATTTTGACATATGTGAACAAATGACAATATTAGCCTGCTTTTTTAGTGATGAGAAATACATTTCAGTTCAGGATTATGTTGTGCTAGGTGCTATTCAGTGAGTAACAAATTGAAAGAACCCTCTACTTTCACTATATGGTTAGTTAGTTCATGGGTTAGAGTTAGTCTGGCATGTATCAAACAGATGATCCCACACAAGACCTCATTTCTGAGCCCCAACACTTTATTCCCCCAAGGTTTGTCTGCTCGCTCTCTACTTAGAAATTCTGCATGCTGAAAACCTTCAAGAAAAACATATTGAAGTTGTCAGACGCACCGGCCCTGTTTATGCAGGGCGAAGCAGATAGGCTGTCGGACCCCCAGCGGGCAGGTCCTGAATGGAGAAGAACGATCCTTTAAACTGCCGTGCCGATACTTCTGGATAATGTCGCAAATAAATCAGACAATAGGCCTGAATATTTCATTTTGCATCCATATTCCAAATGGGCAGAGATGATAGTGAAATGTAAAAACAGTGGTTGCGGCCCCTCTGGAGAAGGGAGCGTGTGAGATGCTGTTTTCCTGTTTGAGGATGTTGGTGGTTTGATGCCCCTGCTTGAATCACATCCATCTCTCAAGCAGCTGGAATCTGCTTTTAATGCAACTGCATGAGATTCCTGTTGCTTCGCAGTCCTGTTCAATGTCTGAGAGCTTTACTTTGCATTAAATGTCATTGTTTTAAAGGAAGGAAAGGCATTGGATACTATGCCTGATACTACAGCTTCATTGTTATGGAATAAGGTTGTTAGGGACTAGTTGCTATGTTACACAAAGCACAATGTTTTCACAACAAGCATTTTTCGAGCAACGTGCAAACAAGCAAATTCAGAAAGCCAAATTGCAAACATTAAAAAAGTATAAAGTGCGAAACTTACGACTTGCAAATCTGAAGTTGGGTCACGGAGAGTTTGTATTGATCCATGCTTGATCCTTAGCTTTGAAGCAAATCCAGCCGTGTGTTGACTATCGTTGATGAAGCAGTCCGAGTTTTCACAAGACACAGTCCGAGTTTTCACAAGACACAGTCCGAGTTTTCACAAGACACAGTCCGAGTTTTCACAAGACACAGTCCGAGTTTTCACAAGACACAGTCCGAGTTTCCCCTTTTGACGTCGTAAGTGGCTGCAAACCTGAACGGCTTGTTCAGAGACACTGTTTTTTATTGATGGGGAAAGGAAAGAAACGAGGGGATGGTCTTTTACCACACTTTGTGGTTGTCTACACACACTGGGGACACATAATAACTGTATGTTCAAAAAAACTAAAAAGTGGATTTTGCATAATATGTTCCCTTTAATGCAATATAAACTTAACATGAGCAAATGTTATTATTTTTTTTTTTTTTTCAAAAATTAACATTAACCAAAATTAATGAATGCTGTCAAAAAAAAAAAAAAAAAAAAAAAAAACATTGTTTATTGATTATATCTAATGCATTTACAATTTTTTTTATTTATTTTTTTAACTAAAGTGGTACCAATTTTCCAGCATTGTTTATGTCAAGTTTGTGCAAAACACCGCCACATGTTACAGAATGCTTGTTTCAGTCAGAGTTTGCACTACAAATAAAAAGAAGCGATCAAATTAAAATGACCTCAGGAATGATTAAATAACACCTTGACCTGCAGTTATATCTAATATACAGTAGTCTCCAAAAAGATGTCCAGTATTTAATGGAAGACTAAATCTGGGTTTTGATTATGAATTTTCAGTGACGTGTTGACCTACAGATTTCACTTTCAAACATCCATCAGGTAAACTTATGATTATTATGGGGATATTGTTTGATGCGTTTGTTTGTTTG
Organism: Myxocyprinus asiaticus; assembly: GCF_019703515.2. Classification (NCBI taxonomy): domain Eukaryota; kingdom Metazoa; phylum Chordata; class Actinopteri; order Cypriniformes; family Catostomidae; genus Myxocyprinus; species Myxocyprinus asiaticus. The sequence continues at coordinate 41,810,157 of NC_059375.1, forward strand.
TCTGGATCTGAGTGTTCTTATATGCCTAAATAAACCAAACACACCAGGTTCCAAAACAAATACTGCAAATGAACCAGGTGTGAAAACGCCTATAGTTGTCTCAGCACATTAAACTGGTAAGAAAGTATTCCAATGTTGAGAAAAAATGACACACCTCACCTTTAATTATGAACATACAGGCTTAAAGGACCCCATCTCATCATTTACTCAACCTCATGCTGTCTCAGACTCATATGATTTTCCTTCTTCTGAAGAACACAAATGAAGATACAGTATTTTAAGGGCCATATGAGGTGTTTTTGTCCATGCAATGCAAGTTGGTTAGAAGTGACGCGCAAGGAAGTGTAATCAAGCTTTAAATCACGATCGACTAGGAGACTGCAGATGGCAAGATTTATGGCAAAAAAGGAGTTATATTTCCGAAACCAATTGGATTGCTTCAGAAGACATGGATTAAACCAATCAAATTGCATGGATTACCTTTGAAAGAGCTTGAAAGTGTTTGACAAAAACACATTATATCTCCATCAAAAATCTATACTTGTGTTCTGCAGACAAATGAAAGTAATGCAAGTTTAAGTCGGCATAAGGGTGAGTAAATGTTACATTTTTTGGTGAACTACTCCTTTAAAGTGAGCTGTGCTGCCTGTGATTACATCACTTCCTCTGAACTCTGAGAGGCTGTTGATTTCCTGCCCTGATTCACCTTCTCAGCTGCCCTCATTCAATTTCTCACCTCCTCGTAAACTTTCTGCTCATTTTCCACCATCTGCCTCAGCATCTGCTCAGGGGGCAGATTGAGGAATAAAAAAATTATCATCTTTTTCTGGACTCTGGATCCTTCTATTATATCCTCTTCTCATTTCTCTGTGCACCATCTATTCTTTCTTTCCATCCTTTCTTGTCGGGGGACTGATGTGCCCTCTGTTTTTAAGCCTCTTTAAAGTTTAATTCAACATTTAAACCTGAGACCCACTCAGTGAGGGGTGACTTACACACAAGAAGAAAGGGATTTTTTTTCCCCTTTTTCATTTGGTTGGGAGTGTCACTTCCTTTCCATGTCCAGGCTGTTTGGGCAGTAGACACAGTCAACAGGATGATACAATAGATCAAAACAGTGTTATTGTAATATTTGAACAAAAGCTTGGGGTGTTTTCAGAAGGAGGGGCAGTAGAGCAGACCGTGTGTGGCTCCCCCTGCCTCTTTTTGCCCCTTTCCAAAGCTTCCTCCCTCTGTTCCCTTTGAGGGTGGCAGACAATGGGAAACACTGCCTCAATTGTGAGGAGGGCAACAGAACTCGTGAGGATTAGACATTCTTGGGGAGGCCATGGGTATCTGTTATACGTCAGATTTTTTTTGGTTCCTCTCTCTCTTTTTCTCTCTTCATATGGCAATGTGTTAGGAGTGACATTCGACTTAAGTTGTAATGAACCTGCAACATATTCTTTAAGAGTTGCAAGTTCTAAATAAAGAGTGGATTTTATTAGCCAAGTTGTGCTGTACACAGGGGAGTAGTTCACCCCAAAATGAAAATTCTCTCATAATTTAATCCCCCTCATATCATCCCAGATATGTATGACTTTCTTTCTTCTACTGTACACAAAAGAAGACTTTTAGAAGAATATCTCAACTCTGTAGGTCCATATAATGCAAATCAACAGGGTGCAAAACTTTGAAGCTTTAAAAAGCAAATAAAGGCAGCATAAAAGTAATCCATACAATTCCAGTGGTTAATTCTATGTCTTCAGAAGCGATATAGTGTGAGTGAGAAACAGATTAATATTTAAGTCATTTTTAAGTCAGTAGGTGTTGATATGTATGAAGAATGTGAATCGCCAAAAACAAAAGAAGAAGAACTCTTAGGAGAGAAGAGCGCTTAGGAGGGTGTAAAGGGGTTCAGTGGACAGGAGGAGGCGAGAACTGGCTTAAGAATTTAAATAATAGTTTAATAATAAACTTAACCAAAAACACACAACCATAAACACACAGTACAGCTGCCTGCAATTCTCTCTCTCTCAAACTGTCGTCCCCGGCCACCTTTATCCCTCGTGCGCCCCATCAGGCTGATTGGGGACCGGGCGTGCGTCATTCCAGCCCGGCCCCGCCCTCCTCGGCTCTACAGAGGGCTATTTGAAAGTGGAGATTAATAGTACAAAAAGGACTTACATTTTGATCTGTTTCTCATCCACACCTATCATTTCGCTTTAGAAGACATGGATTTAAGACATACACATCTGGAATGGCATGAGGGTGCCTTTAACTTGCATTGAACCTGAAATATTCCTTTAATTCACACTGAAAAATGTCTGAATGTCATAGCATTGCATTAAAAATCAAAGCAAATGTAATTTATTTCAAAGAAACATAGGTCAAGTGCACTTTTCAAGCAAAAATTTTCAGGAAAAGAAGAACTGATAAATAAATATTTATCACAAATAGTTAGACACTTTCTTGTTGTCACGCGTTAGTGGAACATGTCCATAGTTATTGCATTCAACTAGAGCTCTGCAAATTGGCATATCACAATTAGACAAGTGAGAGCCAATGATATTTGACATAATTTACATAAAACCTGGCTCAGTGCATCTTAAGGCTGCAAAACAACGTAAGTTTCCAACCTGGTTTTACGGAATCATGTAACTATACCACTATAGTGCATGACTTGTAAAGAGACTAACTAGAGCTGTCAATCGATTAAAATATTTAATCAAATTAATTACATGATATGCCGATTAATTAATTGCAATTATTTGCATATATCAAAATGTGCCCCCAAATAAGAATTTTTCAATATATAATGATTAAATAACTATAATTATATTTAAATTAGGACTGTCAATTTAACGCGCTAATTCAGTGCAATTAATTATATAAAAAATAATGCTTCAAGAAAAGTAATGGAAATAATCATGTCCCTGGACCGTAATAAGGAACATTCCTGCCAACTAAGCAAGATCCCATGACCCATTGAGAGCAAGAGCCACCTTATGGTGACCATGAGTAAGGTAACCAACGTGACTCTACCCACACTAGCAACTGGGCCAACTGGTTGATTTGGTAGCAATTTAATCTGTCCGTGGTAGACTTATCTAAGATAGGCTTTTCTAAGGACGTGTCTATGAACATATGCGTGAGACAGACTTTTTGGAGCATCTCAATTTGGTTGCGTCGTGTCAAGTTAAATGTCGTTTGAAATGTCGAAAAAATGGCTCGAGACCCCTGCGTTCGGAGTTGCGCATCCAGCTGTGTTTGAACGCAAGAACGTTTACCATGCTTACCATTATTTATGTAAACATGAGTACTTCCTGGTGTCTGTGGGACCAGAACCCGAGTTTCTCAGTCTTGCCACAGGAAAATATAAACACACTTGAATTGATGCAAAAATGTCTGATGTGAGATGTCTCTTGTCAATGATTTGCCAGAATGGGGTCGATGTCAGGGTACAAGAACATTCAGTAGCAACATGTTGTCTTCCTGTGTGAGTAAATTATGACAGAATTTTAATGTTAACCTCAAGATTTCAGCCTAGAGTAATGGAATGGAATCCTCTGAGTTGAATGTGACATTTGAATGCCGTTTTGGTTTTGCATAATGTTTTCTGATGTGTTTTGTACTGAGCAGTAGTTCTCTTTTTATCTATCTATGGCCATTTGTTTAGCTGGTAATAATAAGTTTCAGTTCTTTCTTGGCAGTCTCTCTCTTTCCCTATCTCCCAAGGCCAGCTTCATAATTGTGATCGGAAGGAGATGCCTCTGGCGATTCCTTTGCAAATAAATAAAAGCTGACATAGTCTTTTCTGCCGAGTCTCTCTGCCTCTGTGCACCCTCGTGAGATTACCCTGCAACAACAATTATTCCAAATGTCAGTGATTCGTTCCCGGAGGGCCCCAGGCAAATGAGAATTAAATCTTTAGCACAGTAAGGAATTAAAATGTGCTGTTGTAGACGAAGTGCGGTGAGTGTGCTCTTCGCTGAGTGCTGTTTTCCTTTCTTAAGTCAGATATTAATGCAGTGTATTACTCTCCCCTGACGGCTGTTAATCCCTCCGTAAGAGGGGCAACATGTTTGATCATGAGGGGAAACCGAGCAGAGGACACATGAATGCAATGTCAGTTACTGATAGACAAGAATGAAGATAATGGAAACTGCTGATGTGGGCATAACGTATATTTAATGTAAGTTATATATAAAGTTATTTCTTTGAAATGATGTTTCCCCCTTAAATAGCGTCAATGTAGTTGGTCACTTCTTGTTAGAACTTGTAGAGTTAGAGTAGCTAACTATTTTTTAAAAGGTAGCTTGACTGTAGTTTTATTCAGTCAAGCTACTTATTTATTATGAGTATTTTGCAGCTTGGAAAGTTCAGCAGGTACAATTTCAAAGTAGCTTCCCAAACTCTGATATTAGAATCAGAATCAGAATGAGCTTTATTGCCAAGTATGCTTACATATACAAGGAATTTGTCTTGGTGACAGGAGCTTCCAGTGTACAACAATACAAAAACAAGACAGAGATAATAATAAAAACTGAATAAAAATAAAGAGCGAATAGAAAATCTAAGAATATATAGACATACACAATAATTATATATATATATATATATATATATATATATATATATATATATATATATATATATATATATATATATATATATATATATATATATATATATATATATATATATATATATATATATATATATATATATATATATATATATATATACAAATCCGTTATATACAGATGCAAGGGAATGTATGGCAGAAGAGGAATGGTATGCTGGATAAATATAAATAGACTAAGCTGTGTATTGCACATAGTTATTGCTCAATGGGGCAATTTAACTGTTAATGAGATGGATAGCCTGAGGGGAAAAAACTGTTCCTGTGCCTGACGGTTCTGGTGCTCAGTGCTCTGTAGCGCCGTCCAGAAGGCAACTGTTCAAAAAGGTAATGGGCAGGGTGAGTGGGGTCCAGAGTGATTTTTCCAGCCCTTTTCCTCACTCTGGAAGTGTATAGCTCTTGAAGGGGGGCAGAGGGCAACCAATAATCCTCTCAGCAGTCCGAACTGTCCTTTGTAGTCTTCTGATGTCTGATTTCATAGCTGAACCAAACCAGACAGTTATTGAAGTTCAGAGGACAGACTCAATGACCGCTGAGTAGAACTGTATCGTATTAGTAAGTATTACTAGTAAGTATACCATAAAGTATTACATGACTTTATGCAGTTATGACAGGCAGGTGTATGTGCCGTATCTGTGTGACCTCCTGCTGTCCTCTCCAAAGACTTGAAAGTGCTGACGCTGCAAGAACTAATGAAGTTCTATTCTGTAATTAATCATTCAGGATGTTGGATTGGGCAATCTCTTCAAAAGTAGATTTTCTTAAAATGAAGGCCAATGTAGATTAATCCTATGCGCAGAATACCCTGCATTGATTTCACATATGATCACACCTGTGATTTTTTGCTATTAATGCAAAGTTATGCAGACACGAAACACATATAAATCAGAACATAATCTTTTGTTACCTGCAAATAATAATTAATTAATCTCTTTCCCTTAACGTGTATATAACTGAACGCAGAAAATTATTATATTTTTTTGCTAGTCAGCAAGCTGTAAGGTTGAGTGCATAAATTGGGTAGTTTGTTCAGAATTGCCCCACAGTCATAAACCTTCTTAATTATCATGTTCACTCAACCTCAGTGTGGACTTCACTATTTTTAAAGAAATCAAGGGAAAGGGGCATACCTGTGTGAATTCATCTAACCAGTGTTGCAATTGCCTCAACTTATTTTCCAACAAAATAGTCACTATATAGTATTTTTTTATTTATACATGTTGTATGCACTGTGTACTCTGCACTGTTGGCTATCTATCTATCTATCTGTCTGTCTGTCTGTCTGTCTGTCTGTCTGGTGTTCATTTGTTTGTTCTGTCATTCCTTCTGTCTGTTGTCTGTCTGTGTCGTTCTGTCTGTCTATCGTTCCATCCATCCATCCTTCTATCTAATCAGTTTGAAGGTCTCTATCTGTCTGTCTCTTTGTCTATATGTCTGTCATTTGTTTGTTCTATCTGACTAACGTTATATCTGTCTTTCTATCTGTCTCTCTGTCCGTCTGTCTATCTGTCTGTCTGTCTGTTGTTCATTCGTTCTGCCTGTAATTTGTTCTGTCTGTCTGTCTGTCTGTCTGTCTTTCTGTCTGTCTGTCGATCATTCCATCCATCCATCCATCCATCCGTTTATCTAATCCGTCTGTTGGTTGATGTCTTTCTGTCTGTCTGTCTGTCTGCCGTTTGTTCGGTCCATCCGTCTGTCCCTCTGTCTGTTGTTTTTTCATTTTGTCTGTCTATTGTTCTATCTGTCTGTCTGTCTGTGGTTCGTTCCATCCATCCATCCGTCCATCGTTCTATCTAATCTGTCTGTCAGTCGAAGTCTGTCCGTCTGTCTTTATGTTGTTCGTTCTGTCTGTCTATCGTTAAATCTATCAATATATCCATCTTTCTGTCTATCTGTCTGTCTGTCTTTTGTTCAGTCTGTCTATCATTAACTGTCTTTCTCTCTGTCTTTCTGTTTGTCATTGCATTTCTTGTTCCATCCATCCATCCATCGTTCTATTTAATCTGTCTGTTGGTCAAAGTCTGTCGGTCTGTCTTTCTGTCGTTCGTTCTGTCTGTCTGTCATTCTGTCTGTCTCTCTGTCTTTCTGTCATTCGTTCTGTCTGTCTGCCTTTCGTTTGTTCTTTCTGTCTGTCTGTCTGTCGTTCTATCTGTCTGTCTGTCATCCGTTTGTTTGTTCTCTGTCTATCGTTCTATCTCTAGTTCCATTTCTCGTTCCATCCATCCATCGTTCTATCTAAACTGTCTGTAGGCCGATGTCTGTCTGTCTGTCTGTCTGCCTGTCTGTCGTTCATTCTGTCTGTCTATCTGTCTATCTGTCTGGCTGTTTGTCTGTCGTTCATTCGTTCTGTCTGCCTATTGTTCTATCTGTCCGTCTGTCTGTCTGTCATTCTTTGTTATGTCTGTCTATCATTATATCTATTGTTTTATCTCTCATTCCATCCATCTATCGTTATATCTAATCTGTCTGTTGGTCGTTTGTTCTGTCTGTCTATCATTCTATCTGTCTGTCTTTATGTCTGTTGTTTGTTCGTTCTGTCTGTCTATCATTCAATCTGTCTGTCGCTTGTTCTGTCTGTCTATCATTTTATATATATATATATATATTTATCTATACATCTGTCTGTCTATCTGTCTGTCTGTCATTCGTTTGGCCTATCTATCATTATTTCTGTCTGTCTCTGTCTTTCTGTTGTTCATTCTATCTGTTGTTCTATCTGTCTGTCTCTCTGTTGTTTGTTTGTTCTGTCTATCTGTCGTTCTGTCTGTCTGTCTGTCATTCGTCTGTTAGTTTGTTCTGTCTGTCTATCGTTGTATCTCTTGTTCCATTTCTCGTTCCATCCATCCATCGTTCTATCTAATTTGTCTGTTAGTTGATGTCTGTTGGCCTGTCTGTCTGTTGGCGTTTTTTCCATCTGTCTCTGTCTTTGTCATTTGTTCTGTCTGTCTATTGTTCTATATGTCTGTCATTAGTTAGATATCTATCTATCTATCTATCTATCTATCTATCTATCTATCTATCTATCTATCTATCTAATTTGTCTGTCTACTGTGAGTATTTGCTGTTGTTTGCAAAAAAAGTAACATAACATTGTTTACATGCATTTAGGCCATCCCCATTCTGTCTTCAAGAGACAATGAGAGTGTGTCAATAGTTCAAGTGCTGTCAGAGGAGGCTGAACACTCTGTATATTGAGAATAAGTGAGAGGCCCGTTTTCCATTTTAATTGTAAAACAGATAAACGCTAAACACTCCTCAAGAATAAATGACTTCTGAGTAATTATTGTCTAATAGCTCTCCTCCCTCGGGAGCTGTTTACGTGGCCCAGATGGCTACCAAAATGGGATTTAGGGAGAAAATTGACAACATTATTCACCCAGGCATTATCAATTACCTGGGTATCAATTGTACTGTAATCAAGTTGAATATGAGGAGGGATTCTAAGAGTCACCGTAATTAAACCTTTTCGAGACTGTGGACATTTGTGTGTCGTTTGCTATTGAGATTTATAAGGCAGTGTCGGACAGCCCTCCTTCTTTTGTGTGTAATAGATTAATGTTGTACAGAAGACACAAATAGTCCATAAAGAACAAAGACAATGGCTTTTATGCGTCCTGTATTGGCTCCATTAACATGGACAGCCTCGGCAGGGCAAAACACAGGGACTGCTATTAAACCAAAGTACCCCAATCCCCAACGAGCATTGCCGAGAAGCTACATTAGGCCCCGGTTTAGTAGCCTCATTAGAGAGGTTTAATTAAACTACTCAACTCAAGTGTGACTTTCATTTTCCAGAGAGCTAGGTGCTTTATTTGTGTTTTATGTGATACTGTACCTCCATGTCATCATAATGATAATTCTAACTTGTATGGAGAAAGCTAATGGCTTTAGTATGATAATGTCTTATTTTAGGCAGTACTGAGTCGAAATTGTCTCAGATTGACTTACCAAATTAGTGTTTGTATGTTTGTTCTGCGTAATGTTGCTCTATTTTTGTTGCATGGAAGACAAAAAAATCATGCAAGTTTGGAGCAACATGAGGAATATGACTTGATTATTACTTAATTAACTCACTGATAAACAATGTTCTTTTTTGTTTGAACTTAATTTGCTGACAAAGTTGAATATATGTCAACAATATGAAGCTCTTTTTTATTTATTTATTTTTTTTTTATATTTGTCTGGATATATTGAGTACTTAAAAAATACATTACAAACACAATTCACACAAAACAATTCCTCGAATACTCCTCTACTATGATGAACATGTTTATAATTTCTGAGTTCAAAGTCATTTGGATTTTTTTTTTTTTTTTTTTAATAATAATAATAAAAAAAAAAAAAACAATAATATCTAAGTGGTGTAACTGTCAGGAGACAGTAAAAATAAATAAATAATAAAAGTCTCATTAAAAGCTTATATTAATTTGATGAAGTAGTTTGGAATAATCTTATATTATATAAGCATTGCAAGAATTGTGTTTGGAAATATTACTATTTAAAAAATAAAACTACATTGAAAAAATAAAAATAAATTAAAACATACAATTTCATGACTGCGTACAATTTTTATTTTTATTTTTATGAAAGGTACATTAAGTTCAGCTCAAATGGAATAACCCTCAGAAAATGTCTTTATATTCGTGACTCCAAAAATAACTATATTGTTAAAATAAATAAATAAATAACTGCCTTTTTTTAAATGTAATTATTAATGGAATATTCTGGTTTCAGTACAAGTTAAGCTCAGTCAACAGCATTTGTGGCATAACGTTGATAACTACAAAACATTATTTCGATTTGTCCCTCCTTTGCTTTAAAAAAAGCAAAACTTGAGTTTACTATGAGACACTTACAATAAAAGTGAATGGAGCCAATATTTGGAGGGTTTAAAGGCAGAAATGTGATGCTTATTATTTAATAAAAGCACTTACATTAATGCTAATTTTAAAACATTTTTACGGTTGTTTTAGGGTTTTAGTGTTACGCCGTTACATGGCAATGAAGTTTAATTTTTAAAATTGGATATAACTACACTTTTGAAACAGTGAATATTTTAACATTTACTAATTGGCACCATTGACTTCCATTGTAAGTGTCTCACTGGAACACAGATTTATTTATTTATTTATTTTTATGAAAAGGAGGAACAATTTTTGTGTTAATAAACATTACAATTGAGCTTAACTTGTATTAAACCTGGAATATTCATTTAGGTTTTGTCCACTCACATGCATTCAAGGTGCAAAAATAAATAAATAAATAAATAAATATATATATATATATATTAGTACCTTTTACCTGATGGTTACATCACTTGACATTTTTAAAATAATTTTTATTTTTTATTTATTTATTCTTTTGTAGAAAATATTTTTTTTTTTAAATTGTTCTTCAAAAATGTATAAAATCAACATGGACACAGTGGCAGTTCGAGCTTGTATGGCGCTCTGGGCGAACCACCCCATTCAGCATCCCCCCTGAAGGGGGTGTCCGTGCCACCCCCGGCTGCCCATGTCACCCATGCCTAAATTCGCCACTGCATGGATACAAAGATTTGCATTTCTATTAACTTTACTTTTTTAAAAAACTAGATTTTAAAAAGATTTCTCATAATTATCACCTCAGACAAACTTATTTACCGTTAATTTCTTTTGAGAGTCTGGAACATCTCTTTATCAAACGTAATCCAAACATATTGATGACACTGATAAATGCTTACAAGTTTAAATGTTTCTCAAAAGATTTGTGAACATGAGAGCACAATTAGACCTCTAGATCATAATTCCTTTTAATTTCCTCTTGACGTGGAGAGGTTTCTCATTAGTTAATTAAAATCATGGCAGTGTAAATGATTTGTTCAGGAGGGTTTCTGACAGTGATATATACTACACCCTTCATCCTCAGTTGGTCTGACTGGCTAATTAATCAGTATTATTTATGCAAGAACATTACGTGTAATAACTTGATTTATCACAACATCATGCCACTGGAATCGTTAAAGGCATTTAAGGAAAAATCATGTCTGCTTTAGATATCTCGTAATGTCTGTGTTTTTCTAGACCTTTAATTAAATTAGAGATAGGATGTTAAACAGAATTAACAAAACTCAGTTCCATAAATTAGTAAATTGAGTAAAATTATGAAAAAGTGCTATTTTGGGGGGTTTTATTGTGTGCATAGAATTAAGCCGTTTCCTGTCCTTAAATATTTCTGCAATTATTAAGTGAATACTATCGAGTCACCCAAACATTACAAATAAAGCAAATCTTATGCCAAGCGGTTACAGTATACCTTTTGAGAACAAAACAAAGCATTTTAGGTTAGTCTTAAAGTGAACTGAAATCAGTTCAATTTATGGCTGTAGACATCATAAAAAGAAGTCCAGAAATGTCTCAGGCCAAGGTCTTGAAGGTCCAGGACCGTTAGATCTCGGACTGCTCAGCTGACCACGTCTCTATACCATGAGTCACTTATGCCGTAATGCCAGTGAACTTATCAAAAACTCACTCTGTAATCCGTCTTCATGATCTGTTTCCCTAAGCATTGTTGATATGTCATAATCAATAACAGAGTGGTGTGTGTGTGTAGTGACCTTGTGTTTAGAACTGTACTGTTCTGTAGTGTATGTGGCCTCGAGCACATAAACACGTTCTCTATCAGAATGAATCACCTGACAACAGATGTGGCACCTTTCCTTTTGGTATCTATTTAAGGCACCAGAGAGAGTGAAGGCTTGACAGGAAAATTTAAAAATGTTTCTTCTTTGAAGGTTTTCCTTCAGGGGTTTTAGGTCTTGGAGGAAGAACTTGATAAAACCAAAGTGATCTGCCCAAAGAAAGATGAATGAACAGATAAAGCTTCAACGCCTTTATGTTCTTAATCATGTTTGAGAAATGTTATAAATGTTGCAAATGACAGATTGAGACAGTAAATTCAGAGTAAATGAATGTGAAGGTGTGGAGCATTTTAAAAGTCTGATTTTATAAAGTGTGCAGCTGGCATTTAAAGCCGATAAAGTAAGTTGTGCAATGTTTACATTTTTCCTTCCCTAGTTTAATGTGCAGAGACAACTATAAATAAGCTCTTTGTATGCTGATTTCTTCTGAAAAGTAAAAAAGTAAACACTGTGGATGTGCTCCTCGATCTACATGTTTGTTTGAGCAGGCCAAAATAACATAATTTTCTGAACCAATGGTGTGAGATTGAGATTGAGACGGGTTTGTTTGTCTGATGACAAAACCTGGTCAAAAACAGTAATTGTTTTTAGAGTTCTGTTTGGTTCTAGGGATTTAACCCTTGTGTTGTGTTCATTTTGTGCTAACACATTTTGTGTTTCCGGTCAAAAATGACCGGCGTACTAAGATTGTTTATAAATCTCACATACTGCATATAGTATATTATTACAAGATATTGCATTAGATCTTTTATCAAATTATTTTTTTATTAAAAATGACAGGCTTTGTACTCCCTTTTTGAACATAAACAAGAGTGTCTTTTTATCATGTTTTTCCTTATTACTTCCTGAAACATACACTGATGAGCCAAAACATTATGACCACCTGCATAATATGCTGTTGGTCCTCCGCGTGCCACCAAAACAACGCCAACCCACCGAGGCATGGACTCTACAAGACCCCTGAAGGTGTCCTGTTGTATCTGGCACCAAGACATTAGCAGCAGATCCTTCAAGTCCTGTAAGTTGTGAGGTGGAGCCGCCATGGATCGGACTTGCTGGACTTGGTCCAGCACATCCCACAGATGCTTAGTCGGATTGATGAACTCTTCATCATGATCCTCAAACCATTCCCGATTAATGTGTGCAGTGTGGCAGGGTGCATTATCCTGCTGAAAGAGGCCACTGCCATCAGGGAATACCATTGCCATGAAGGGGTGTACCTGGTCTACAACGATGTTTAGGTAGGTGGCACGTGTCAGATTGACGTCCACGTGAATGGCCGGACCCAGGGATTTCCAGCAGAACATTGCCCAGAGCATCACACTCCCTCCCTCCCTCCCTACATCCTGGTGCCATCACTTTCCCAGGTAAACGCCACACACATACACGGCCATCCACGTGATGTAAAAGAAAACAGGACTCATCGGACCAGTTGACCTTCTTCCAGCCCCATACACAGCAGGGTGCGATGCACTGTGTGTTGTGACACATTCCTCCCATAACCATAATTAAAATATTCTGTGACTTGTGTCACAGTAGACCTTCTGTTGGTTCGCAACAGACAGGATAGCCTTCGTTGCCCTCGCACATCGATGAGCCTTGGGCGCCCGACACCCTGTCGCCGGTTTGTGGTTTGTCCCTCCTAATCCATTCATTTCCAGTGGCCGGTCATTTTTGACTGCGAACACAACAAGTGTAACAATAGTTAAAGAAATGTCACATTAAAAGCTGGAATTCGTGAATTGTTTGGGGTGCAAAAGCAGTTTGGAATAATCTTTCAGTAATATTTCTTTAAAAAAAAATTTAAACAAAACAGCGAGGACCCCTTTAGACCCTCATGACTGTGTATGACGTTTTTTGAGAGATTTTGGTATTTTAATGAAAAGGCACATTTTGTTCGAGTCAAATGGAGTAAACCTAAGAAAACTTGATAGTCGTGACTCAAAATGCTTAATATTTGTTAAAAAAATAAGTATTTTTTTACCTTAATAATTAATGATTATGTTGTGTACACACATGTATTTAACGTCCAAGGAAAATATTTAATACCATTTGAATTTTTTTTTTAAATCATTACGTTTTTTGTAGAAAATACTATGAATGTTTTTCAAGAATACACGAAACCAATATGGACACATATTACTTTTCTACGAACTTGATACATGTGTTTTAAAGTAGATTTTAAAGTATTTCTCCATTTATCATCTCTGACAACCTTATCTGTCAATGACCCATTAGTAGAAAACAAATTGAATATTTAATTCCATAACTACTAGTATCAGAGGAGTTCCACATCACCTTGAATGAAAGGTGTGTTGTGGCCACTAGATCCAATTTTTCAGGGTTTATAATAAATATGCAACTGGACCACTGAAAGGCAACAGCTCTGATCATTATAGATTCATCAAGTTGAGGAACAGATCATAAGTTCTGGGTAGCATGATGGCACTTTAGATCATATAGACTCAGATTATATAGAGTTACTCAATGCTCTATCACGGTTTCTATGGCCTATAATGGGCTTCATAAGGGGATTGAAGGGATAGGTACAACCTATCAGAGGCCTCTAAATCATGCTGTAATCACCCTCTCTGTCCTGGATCACCCATGCATGCCCAACACCCCATTCTAGAGAGGCCTCTAGGTGACCCCACCCTGAAGCTGACCCCATCTGCACTACACCTTTCTGTCTCACCCCTCTCCCCGTGCCTGTGAATTAAGCTCTACTGGTCAAAATACTTTATGATTGTCTTCATATTTATGGCAAAGCAAATGACAACAAATTATCCTTTAATGTGTATAATTTTAAGACTTAAGATTCTTCAACACAAACTTTTTAAGACTCCATATAATCTCAGTTGGATTTGTGGCTTTTGGTCCATTTCTTTTAGATTTGGAGGTCTAGGGTCATATTAAATATAGGGGCAGTTCTAGGGTCATATTCAAGATCTCTTTGAATTTGTAGTATGGGGCCACTGTTGAAATATTAGAATATAATACTCTTCATAATAAAAGTTTAAATGTTGTATCTGTTATGTGTCATTTAGCTATATAAAGTAAATATTTAACTACTCAGACATTCTCGCAGTGAAATCGGAAACAGAAGTTTGACTTTTCCTTTGACCTAAAATGGGTCTGTGCTTACCAAAATGCAAAACAGTGCCCCAAGTGGCCAAAGCAGTAAGTGTTTTTAGGCACATGGGCACATGTGAGCTCCATTTAAAGAATGAAATGTCCATAGAGGGGCATCAAATGCAAGTGAGTTGTTTTCAGCTGTACAGGCTGTAATACAGTGAAGAGGAATGCATATTTAACAAACTGTACCCCCAAACCCCAAACCTAAACTTAAGCCTAACCATCAGTGGAGTAAAAATGCAATGTTAGAGGAAAAAAGCAGACTCCACATTGCGCTTGTCACTGATTATGTGAACGCGATTACTTCCTGGTTTCGAAACATGATCCGAACCTGGGTCTTCCATGCTGCTGATGCAATGCACTTCCGGTCAGGCCACGAGGGAAGGTAAACATGTTGGAGCTGATGAAAAAATGTCTGATAGGAGATGTGGCTTGTCAATGGGTCAGTATAACTTTCTGAAACATCATGACGACTTCCTGTTTGATCATGTTGAACTATTACTGAAACAAAAACTAAAAGTGTACAAAACTAACTTTTGTTTGAGCCTCAGATATGCTCAAAAATCAAGCGTTGTGTGCTTTTAACACTATATACTTACAAACGTGATAAAAAACACACTTTTTGTCCCTTAGACTTTCAATATTTAATTTCATTGAATTGCCAGGTGTTTAGAAGTTAGGCTTTTAATGGGGAAGTGCCCCCAAGAGAACAGGGAGGGAATTTATTCTCTGAAATAGTTTTGCATTCCTTCACAATAGTTTTGCACTCCCTTCCAGTTGTTTTGGGTTTCCTCACAATAAATTAACTAAAATTAACTATGGTTTTACTTCAGTATTCATAGTTGAACTACTGACTTGTATTTGTATTAAAACCATACTAACCACAATATGTACCATGGTTTTACTACAGTTCATCTATGGTATTTGTAGCAAACCCGCAACCATACAATTTTGCATGATTTTACTCATAGGCGTTGCTAGACCCTATTTAGGAGGGCTTCAGCCCCCCTAAATTTCATGTCAGTTCCCCCTAAAAATCTGCCACTTTGCCATTTGCCACTTTACCATTTGTTCATTTGAGTTTCATCAAGACAATAAGTGAACAAGCGATGATCAGGATCTGTTGACCGACTGAAGGAGAGGAGGCATATCATTCATTTAGTTCGGTAATCTCATTTAAGAAGGGGATAAAGGGGCTGGTTGAATTATGAGTAAAAATTGAAATGTATTAATGTTTTAAGCTAATATTGTTGTTTTTTTCATATAGCTTGATAGGCATTCACAGCAGTTCAAGCAGTTTGTGGAGAAAATGCTTATGATGCTTAAACAGTCTGAAGTCTCTAGTTAGATTTGTAGACACAAATTTTAATAAAGAATAATTAGACTTGTTATGGTCATGAACAACTTTGTGCTTCCTCAATTTAATGACTCGCTCAAAACACACCTACTGGCATAAAAGTGTGATTTGCAAAAATGGTCACTGAACGAACAAATGTTTGAATGGATTCGAGTTAATGACAGACAGAGAAACATCATCTTGAGATAATTCACTCTTGACATGTAATGTTATAATAGGTTTTTGTTGTGTTTCATGTAACATATATTTACGTATAAAAGTTGCAAAATTATCGATTCATGTTCTATTATTTTTGTTAATAAATGGAGAACAAAAAAGGAATGATGAGGACAGATGAAACATGTTGTCAATTAACAGTTAGTTACAAAAATATATTGATTGTCTATGTCTATGGCTCTTCAAGTGGTTTTGGTTATTTTTTTATAACTTTATAAGTGTTTATTACAGAAAATAACTATATTCTGAATACATATTAGCTGGATAGCTTGAATGATGTAAACACACTTAAAAAAAAAAAAAAAAAAAAAAAAGAACAGAAAAAACTAAACCACAACATCTCTGTAACAGAGGGTAATACATTAAATGTGTACATCTTTATAGTGTCATTGGGGGCTGAGCCCTCCTGAAATTGAAATCCTGGAATCGCTCTTGGTTTTACTACAGTAACTATACTGTATTTTAACCAAGATATTCATAGTGAAACCAAACCATTATAATAATACAGGAAGACAGGGCCGCTGATAAGGGGGTACAACTGGAATTTTTGTCCCAGGCCAGGGCTTGAGGGGGGACTGGAGTAGAGGGGGGTCCACAGAAAGGCAGTTCCATATTGTAGAGCACATCTAAACGTGTTCAGCGGAAGACACAGATATAAGCAGGAAGACAAAAACTATGGTAATAAAAATCATAATTTTGTGGTTACTATGGTTTTATAACACATACAGTAGTTCAGCTATGGTTACTGTAGTAAAACCATGGTTAACCCATATACAGTATAAATAAATCATGGTTTTCCTAAAGTAACATTTGTTTAACCATTGTATTTTTCAGTCAAAGATGTGCCCAAAGCCCTTATTCGGAGAGGCACGAATAATGACTTAAAAATGAAAAACGGATTCATCCGAATACAGTATGCACAGTATGCACAATGC
The DNA here is from genome assembly GCF_019703515.2 of Myxocyprinus asiaticus. Lineage (NCBI taxonomy): Eukaryota > Metazoa > Chordata > Actinopteri > Cypriniformes > Catostomidae > Myxocyprinus > Myxocyprinus asiaticus. The sequence continues at coordinate 41,827,103 of NC_059375.1, forward strand.
AAATTTCGTCATCAGCACAGTCTGTGCAGACAGTCCGCTACGCGACACAGATTTTTACGTGGACAGTACTCATCTGTGCGGATTGTCGGGTATGCACCTGTTGTTTACTGTACTAAAAGAGTATCACAAAGCAGTCGTAGTGCACATGCGTCAAACGTGTTTGTGTTCGCTCACGGTCAAAAGAGTATACAGTACTTGAAAGGCAACGTGGCCGAACGAGCATTTCGATATGGAACACAGAAAAACTGGGTATACCCAGGCCTTAAAACGTAAGACATTTTGACTGTTCACAAACACAGCCGCAATCACGCTACTTGCATGCACGCATATGAGTACTGGAAAGCGGTAGAGTCTGTATTCAGTATTACGGAGACTGTAGAAAGACCGGTATCATTACTTCTAAATATGACCTAATATTAAAATATATTTATGTTTTAGTATCAACTTGATACCGAAGCACTGGTACTTCTGATGTCCCCACGAGATGATTAAAAACATTCAAGGCTTTACTTAAAACATTAACTCCTAGCAGATATACATATTTAAACATATCTAAACAAAAAATATATTACTCATTTTGACACTTATTGAAATCTGCAATAAATTGTTACCAGCTACATTTCAGAAATAAGAAAAGAAATAAGTTTATAAACTGCCCCATGGTTTGAGACAGTTGAGATGCCACAGCATCGCTCAGGTTCTCTGGGTCATGTAATTATCTGACAGCGCTTGATAGAAATCAGTGACAGGTGCAGTGGAGTCTCTCTATAACAGAGTGCATCTGCTAGATCGTACGCACAAAGCTACACAGGTATCAGGACTTTAGATTAACTCCGAGGCATGATCATTTCTCTGTCACTTACCTCCAGACAGAGCGCTTGAAATGTCATGCATCAGATCCCCTCAACTGCCCATTACTACAGTGAGGGAAAAGCTGGTCATATTAAAGCCTGAGAAATGTAGTGATCTCTATATTCAAGGCTTTGGAAACGGCAGCACCCTGCACAATCTTTGGGGAACTTCATGAAAACAGTCAGTCATTGGTTTTTGGTAAGTTCTCAAGATCAACAAGCTCAAGTGATCTTCATTTCTGGGATTTAGTGGAGTCTCTTAAAGGGATAGTTCACAGAATAATGTAAACCCCTACTGTTTGTTGTTCCAAACATGAATCTTTTATTTTTAAAGAGTCTTCATGCAGCTTTTTTTCCTACAAGTTTCAAAAAGGCCAAAAAATAAAATAAATAAATTAAAAAAAAGAACAAAAAAAGAAGCAAAAAACACTATAAAAAGTACCATAAAAGTAGTCCATATGACTTGTATGCTATATATGACAAGTATTCAGAAGATATACAATACCATTCTATGAGAAACAGACCAACATTTAACTTTATTTTATTTCTAAATCTCATTCTGCATTATGCATACCCTTGTGAAAAAGAAATACCCTGAAGCAACTTTTTAAAAAGAGTTCTTATTTTGAAAATAATATTCTATCAAGTACATACCTCAGTGCATACTAAATGTAATTGTTTTTATTTATTTATTTTTTTTACTTTCTTTGCAACTTCATTTGTTATTTTAGTGATATTTAAAACTTTAGATGCACTTTAATAAAGCTACTGTAAGTATGTCAACTTGTGATGCACTTAAATATATATTTAAAGTATAATGTTGAATGGACTTTGTTGCGACCAATGGTACTGCAATTTTACTGCAGCTTAGTATGCAATTCAGAAACATATTTCTTTACACTTACAAATGTTTTTATTATTATATATATATATATATATATAATATTAAAAGTTGTTTTGCTACAAAACTCACTTAAGTGCTACTAAATATGTGACTGGAAAACAATCTTATGCACCTAAATTTTATTATTAATAATATTGAATGTGCATGCATGCACGGTATATTTCAATTGTAGATTTACATTTGACAGATTTGACTCTTAAGTTGATATTGAAAACAAAGTTCTCTTTAATAAAGTGTGCTTAAGTACTGTATGTTAAGAAACACACTCATGTAGGGCCTGGGTAGCTCTGCAAGTACTGACGCTAACTACCACCCCTGGAGTCGTGAGTTCGAATCCAGAGTGTGCTGAGTGACTCCAGTCAGGTCTCCTAAGCAACCAGATTGGCCCGGTTGCTAGGGAGGGTAGTCACATGGGATAACCTTCTTGTGGTCGCGATTAGTGGTTCTTGCTCTCAATGGGGCATGTGGTAAGTTGTGCGTGGATCGCAGAGAGTAGCATGAGCCTCCACATGCTGGGAGTGTCTGCAGTGTCATGCAAATGAGCCATGTGATAAGATGCACGGATTGAGGTGAGTAACCGCGCCACCATGAGGACCTACTAAGTAGTGAGAATTGGGCATTCCAAATTGGCGAGAAAAGGGGATAAAAAACATAAAATAAAAAAGAAACACACTCATGAAAATGCGTTCCTTTAAATATACTAAAGTACATTTTAATTCATTTAAATTAAACAACCTGAAAAAAAAAAAAAAAAATGTTCGGTGCATTTTTGGGCTGCTGCCCGCAATTTTTCACACTCAAATATAAAAGCTCACCATTCACACATACTGTGGACTAATTGCAAAAAAAAAAAAAAATCTCACTTTTCAGAGAACCCCCCCCAAATAAAATAAAAAAAGACTCCAATTATAATATAATAAGTAATATTGTATTTGTTTATAATATTATGAATTTATTATAATCGAGAGTTTATAATCTTTTTTTTTTTTTTTTGTTTTGTTTTTTTGTCCTAACTACCTAACTTTGAAAAGTCTCATTTCATTACACTAGATGGCAACAAGCACTAGGGAAAAAAAAAAAAAATCTCTATCACATTCCATCACAATATACAGATCTGAAATGTAGGTGTCGCTCTAACACATTTTAGTCCTCACAGATGTGCTTGTCCATAGACATTCAGTCTAATTTTCAGTTCATGCACCACCCTCGTTGTTTCATTGAAAATCTCGACCTCAGAGTGGTCTAGAAGCTTAATCTAGGTGTCATTAGAAAGCTGTGGTCCTTCCCTTTGCAATGATGTATAAAATTTGATCATCAATAGCGGAATTTTTTTATTTTTTATGATTTGTTTAGCATGCTTTTCCTGCTGGATCGCATATTTTGTTCTGGACATCTAAGATATAACATTCAGCCAAACAAGTAAAAAATAGCTTTTTTTATTTTTTTAGAAAACTGCCTAAGCTCCGCCTCTCATCACATAGTCAAGGTGAACATTTAAATATCACTCAACCACCACTCCAAGTGTAAAGGAAAATATGCAAATGAGCGCATATCCATCAAATAATGTTTCTCTCCTGGCAGAAAGCTATTAATTTTTTTCATCAGTTGACACTTTAACGTATACACCACCTTCAGACTACAAATGATTTTTTTCCTGTATGTGTTCTCTCTCTCTCTCTCTCTCTCCTTATTGACTTGTTTTATTTTCTTTGCGCTTGCATCTAGTTATTGTTCTAAAGTTTCTCTGTCTAGTGTGCATTAGTGCACCCTGATTGAAATTTTACCGACAAACTGAAATATGACTTTGTGTTTAATGGAAAAAATAATTACACGTCAGGTGAAACAAAGCATGACTCATATTTACCGAGCAAAGTGACTGGAGACACGAGCCAGCAATGAGGTCAACAAGCATACACACACAAACACACAATATTTATATGCAGCTCACTCTCTGCTGAAATACTTGATATCATTTCATAAACATCTTCTTAAGGCTCTTGTAAACATTTATCCTGTCTTTTACATGAGCTGCATCCCAATTTGCTTACTTCTATGATCAGTGTTAGGGAGTAGTTACTGAAAGTAGTGGCGCTATTAACTTACTACAATAGTGTTGCTTTTTCAGTAACGAGCTACATTTTCCATCGATTTAAAAATAAATAAATACGATAATATGATTTAATTCTGATTGCGGAATAAAATCATATAATCTGATTGTTAAATATCTAAAAATATTTTCTTCGCTAAATTGCTTCAATGTAGGAAGCAATTTTTTGTTAGGAGCTTGTAGTATAGCTCATGAATGACACATCAGTATTTTTTGTCCACATTCCCAGAAGAAAAAGACTGTATTTTAAATGCATACTGCAAGCTTCCTTTATTTTATATTTTTTTTGAGTACAATAGCATTTAGCTAACAGCAAACCTAGCCTAAATGAACCAAAAGCCACTAATCTCCAATTTGGATTTTTCACTTTAAATCAGTTTAAATATGCCATTATTCTGTTGTGTTTAATGCACCCAAATTAAGATGAATTACAAATGTATACATTTCAAAAGTACAGGTGTGCAGAGATATGCACGTCTATTTTTAATCATTACTGAAACCATCAGGCCTTGAATCTCAGTCGTGCTTCAGTTCTCTCTCTGCTAAACACTGACTGCTATCATTCTGTGTCTGTAACCGACTTCACTACATTGCTTCTAATTAGTCCTGAAACAAGAGACATTTTAAGTGCCAGATGGCAGTATTATTTGATATTTTCCTAAAACGGCTGCAGTACTTCTTCAATGTTGGTCTTGATATTTTTAATTAAAATGGCTTGTCAAAAAGGCAATCTGAGCTAAATTGATGTTATACGCTGTACTATTAATAAAATTTCCCTGGCATTCATATTAATTATTCAAAGTGGGAACACTTGTTATTGACTCAAAGATCAAGTCTGAAAAACAGATCAAACGTTCCAGTGTAATTTTGTGTTTGATTAGAAAATTAGCACGCTTCTCACATGCTCGGGTAGAAACTACATGACATGGACGTTTTTTGTACCATGGTCTGTGATCTAATACAGAATTCACACCTGTGACAGATCTGACACATAACGCTGTAATAGGAGCGATTTAGCCAAGCAAACTGGAAATCTGTCACATGATACGGTTTATTAAGCAAAACGCTCTGGTTGCGATATCTGCAAAGGTTAAATGGGCATAAGACTGCTGTACAGACTCAGTGACCATATGGCTCTTCCTAGTTCCAACAGAACACCACTTAAATGCTGATGTATACAGTCCAGTTATCTATCTATCTATCCATCCATCATCCATCCATCCATCCATCCATCCATCATCCATCATCCATCCATCCATCCATCCATCCAATTGTTCTATCTGTCTGTCTGTCCTTCAGTTTGTCCGTCTGTCCGTCTAGCCATCCAATCATTTTGTCCCTTTCCATCCATCCATCGTTCTAACTATCTATCATTCTAACCATCTATCTTTCTGTCCATCCATCCATCCATCATCCATCCATCCAAATCAAAATCAAATCAAATCAAATCAAATCCATCCAATTGTTCAATCTGTCTGTCCATTCGTCCATCCATCCAACCATCCATTCATCCATTCAATCGTTCTATCTGTCTGTCCGTCCATCTATCTGTTAGACCATCCATCTATTGTTCCATCCATCCAAATGTTCTTTCTGTCTGTCTGTCCATCCATCCATCCATCTATCATTCTAACCATCTTTCCATCCATCAATCTATCCATCAATCCATCAGTCTATCCATCCATCCATCCATCCATCTGTCCACCCTTCTGTCTGTCCATCCATCCATCCATACATCCATCCATTTAGAAATGTTTGTACATATCTATCCAATCATTCCATCCATCCATCCATCCATCCATCCAATTGTTCTATCTGTCTGTCTGTCCTTCAGTTCATCTGTCTGTCCGTCTAGCCATCCAATCATTTTGTCTCTTTCCATCCATCCATCTTTCTAACCATCTATTATTCTAAACATCCATCGTTCTGTCCATCCATCCATCCATCCATCCATCCAATTGTTCAATCTGTCCATCCATCCATCCATCCATCCAACCATCCATTCATCCATCCATCCAATTGTTCTGTCTGTCTGTCCATCCATCCATCTGTTAGACCATCCATCCATCCATCCACCCATCTATTGTTCCATCCATCCAAATGTTCTTTATGTCCGTCCGTCCATCCATCTATCGTTCTAACCATCTATCTATCCATCAGTCTATCATCAATCCATCAGTCCATCCATCCATCCATCCATACGTCCATCCATCCATCCATCTGTCCATCCTTCTGTCAGTCTGTCCATCCATCCATCTGTCTGTCCTTCTGTCAGTCCATCCATCCATCTGTCTGTCCTTCTGTCTGTCCGTCCATACATCCATACAACCTTCAATTTTTTTTGTAACTTTGTTACACTTTCAGACAAGGCTTTGTTAAAGTATTTTTGATTTACCACATTGAACACAACATTATGTTTTTTTTTAGAAAATGACTGCCTGGTATTGGTGTGTGTTAAATGTCTCAGTTGGTTGATCTTTGGCAGGTGCAGTCATCTTCATTGTCTTTGTCCTTGCAGTGGAGAGCAGAGGCATATATTTACCTCAAATTCTTTTCCTTCGTGACCAGCTAACTCTGTCTCTTTTGGCCTGTTTGACTGATCGTTGCTGTCTGTGAATGTCAGGCTTGACAAGCTTTACATTTATGAAGATTCTTTAATATGTGGTGTGGAAATCACAATCCCAAGGACTCAAGCAACCACCACCAGAAAGGATGTGAATAAGAAGCTAATTCTTATCAGGTTCTATCTGTAGTTCATAGTAGTTTACGTTAGTGCAGCACAATTACTAATAATAAAAAAATAATAAATAAAAAAAGAATGAAGATGGCTGCTAATGATTAAATCATCTCAGCATTCCAAATTATGTAAAAGCCACCTTCAGGTCTGCTACATGTACAGTATGCACAGAGATTCGGTTTTACGAAAGTGAACTGAAAACTCAGTTAACCCTCTGGTCCTGGAGGTCAGACCCACAGTGTCCCTGAATGAGTGTTTGTTTGTGTGGTTAGGTAATTGATGGTTTATTTAGCCCACTATACTTTTCTTTTATGAGGTTTCTCAAACTGCGACTGAAGTTGCCCTAAATATGATGAGACATTACCCTCTGAACATCAACCAGTGCGCTGAGTGTAGGTCAGGGTCAAATGAGGATTACCCCCAAACAACCGTCTCTCTCTCTCTCTCTCTCTATCTTTCTCTGGTACTGTAGTTTTTCACTCTGTTCCAAAAACTACTGCCTTGCTTTTTATTGTTTACATAGGCAGCTTTCTTCTAAGGCAGAATCCAAACTAAAATGGAACCTCACAAGTGACAGCGTTTGGCATTAGAATGTTGCTAAGATAACAATGTGATATCATAAGCATAACTAGATGATGAAAAAAGTAAGTGTTGCTTGCCGTGGCAAAATTCATCACCCCCATGACTTTACAATGATTTGGTGCAAAGATTTGGCTGGCTCATGTTGCTATACGGTAGCTAGGGTGCTCTAGATGGTTGCTAGGGCATGAATAGGCAGTTGTCAAGGTAATACTTAAAGCTGCGCACTAGCCCGAGTCAAACAAACCTGCACCCAAGTCTCTGACATTAAGATAAGGAGATATGAGTACTGTGATCATCCATCTTGTAAAGTCTATGGGTTTTTTTTGTCTGATTTTTCGTCCGTCATGCAAACATCGTACACCCAATTGCTTTTTGAAGTCACACTTCTCCTCATTAAGAAGAAAGCATAATTATGCTGCCTAAATTTTGGAACAGCCTTTTTGTAGCATGTCTATGATGTCTTAAAATCCTGCCTACGTAGACAGTTCACTAGGTTTTGGAACAGAGCCTTCCATCGTGACTCCAAACATCAGTGCAGCCACTAATGTGGTTTGCAAGCTTATATTTTTCTTATCATTAGCTCTTCCACATTCAGCGGTGGCACGCTGGGCATGCTCAGTTAATGTAAACATTTCCAATTCTGTGGCCCGCTGCAGGGGCTCCACCGGAGCGTCTTAATGATTGAACGCTGCTGTTATATACCTCCCATGTGCCGCGTATCGGACAAACAGTTATACTCTGCCTCTTCCACCTGTTTATGATGGAACATCTCTCAGCCGCAGATACAAACAGAATGGCATCTTTGGCATGTTGTAAGAATAACATTTGAGAAGTGTCTCAATGTGTGTTTCATCACCTAAAAACTCAATGAGGAAAAATGTGGAAACAAGCGTTAGAGGTTGCCATCACTGTCGCCTACCTCTGCGGAGCGTATCAGATCTGCCACACGCTACGCTGCCCAAGAGTGTGTATTTCTGGAGATGATTGAATCAATACCATTTTGACACGACTTGTTGGAACATGCCTCTTTATTTCACACAATTCCTTCCGTTTGGTCAGGGAACATTTATCAAGCAGCCGCATGCTGTCAGCTAATAGAGATTGTTCTTTAGTCTGTGTGTGACAGAGGACCGCAGTTATGATACATGTTGATCATTTGTGGAGATACGGACATGGGAACAAAGAGCTAGACCACACTGATTATAATCTCACCATAAAACACAGCCACACACACGTTCGCTTAGGTATCTAAATGGGGACATGCCAAAGACTTCATTTTTATACATAGCTAATTACTATAGAATAATCCTAACCCTATCCGTAAAGGCTTAATTGCACTGATGAGTTTAGCCAGCAACAGCTGGTCAAAAGTTCTTTAGCTGAAATCGGTTTGTGCTAAATGAATTTCAAATCACTGCTCACAGTGGCCAAAGCTGGAAGTGTTGTTGAACGTATGAGCATGTGTGAGGTCCAGTTTCTGTGTGATATGCCCACAGATTGGCACCAAAAGCTGGTTTTATTTTTTTGTTGTAAATGACGTAATACACTCAACGGGAATGCACATTTTATTAACTATACTCCCAAACTCTAACCCTAACCCCAACCCTAGACCTAACCATCAGTGGAGCAGTGTTGAGGAAGCTACTTTGAAACTTGAAGTTGAAGTTACTCATAACTTAAAATAGTTAACTACAGTCAATCTACTATTTTAAAAAAAGTAGTAAGTTACAAGCTACTAAAAAAAACAAAACAAAAAAAAACAAACAAAAAAAAACTATATTGAAGATATTTAAAAAAATATATATTTTTTTAGATATTCAATTATTAAAAGCTGACTGCAGAATTCAATATCAGCTGATAGTTATTTATTTAAATAGGGTGAGATTTCCTTACCGTAGGGGAATTGATTTGTAACAATAACTTACAAATCTTTTAAGACAGACCTACCGTAAGCTCCGGGGTTAATCAATGGTATATGCTTCTGTTGAAACGATCAGTCTGCATTATTTCAACTTTATATAAAAAAACTAAAATGTGTTTATTGTGTTTATTAGCGGAATTTCTGATGAAGAACTACACTACCCATGATCCAGCAGAGAAATATCCACCAATCAGAGAACTGCGGCCAACAAGGCGCGCCAAAAGAGCTCTGCAGTGACCGCCCACTCCCATGACACACTGTGAATGACGCAATTGAGTCGCTTTCACTACACTCTTAAACTACTTATGTATTTGTATATATCTGAATATTTTGCAATAAACGTAAAATCTATAATTGCTTATAATCAACAACTTTAAATCATTAGTTTTATATTTTTCCATCTTTTTTAATTTGATTATGCCATTCGCAGTGCTTCATGGCATTGTAGTTCATTCCCTTATGAAAGACATTAATTATTTTTTTATTTTTTTTATTTTTTTTGTCTGATCTTAAAATACTTTTTTACTTCAAATCCAATTATGTATGTTGTGATTCATCTCTGAGCTGGTTGGGGTATTGTCATGGTACAACTGTGTCATTGTGACATGATATGTTGGGGTATAATTTTCATTTAATTTTCATTTTGTTTGAACTAAGCAACATTTATTCACAGTGGTTAATGTTTAATCAGCAACATTTTTTTATTTTTTTTAGTTTACAGTAGTTTAATCTGTTGTTTTCTGTAGACATTCTGCTCTGCTAAAGTGACTTGTTTCATTCTGGGTGTATTTCATGTCTTCTGATCACTTTGTGAGAAAATTGGACCCACATGTAAGTATGTATTCAACAATCACGGTCCCCCGGCGTCTGCTGTAACACAAATTAGCTGCTCCAACTTGCGACAGTGATTGGTGGTTTCTGAAGCCGCGCTTTATAAAATCACTGCGCTGACTCTCAGATGCGAGCTGTCATAACTCTGGGCCGGTCGTACTGTTCCCGACTCTCCACCAGCTGCCAGAACAAACCCAGTGTGTTCTCTTATCTGCTATGTCAGTTCTGAGATCAGTAACTTCATGTGCAGTTTGTGATTTAACACTTGAAACCACGACTAGTGTTCTGCCTTTAAAGCAGTCAGGTTTGTAGGGATGGACCTGCCTGTTTTGCTGTATTAAGTTGACTTCAATTGTTGTTAGAGTAGGTAGGTACGTTTTTCTGTATTTGTATTTACATATTCCTAGGTTAATTATTTCTCTTTATTTTATTAGATTGTTTTATTTGTTATTTTGGTCCAGGGGTCATCCTGAAGTCCTTTCTGCTTTTTAAAAATCTGTCACAATGATAAATTATTGTTGAATTTATACTTTACGTCCTCTAATATTTGGTCTGACGTCTAAGCGGGAGTTGTTCCCTTTACTTTAATTGCATCCTACCTGGATGTATCACATGACTGCATCACAAGACAACAAATATGTCACAGTTTTTGAATATCTCTGTTTTCCTTGTCCACACTACAAAGGCAAGACGGCGTTTTGAAATGTATCCACGTAGTAAAGCGTTTTCGAAAAGCTTAGTATTTGCTGGACAAAAATGCTATCTCATAGTGGACGGAAGGCCAAAACGTAGCAAAATTAATGCGTTTTCAAATGCGCTAGGCTCTTGCACAAGTGGCTGTATTTGACTCTTCGGGAGTGAGAATGGGTTGGATAGCAAGGCTCCACCTTCATATTTGACAATGTGAGTACTGTTAAGTGACAAACATGCATGTATATACAAAGCATGTAATGTGAGAATTCAAAATCTATTACATTCACTATTTTATTAGATACCAAATTACATGCATAGTATAATAGATATTTAGAACAAAAGCATCAGCCCAGGTGTGGTGGATATGGCTGTGAACAGATTGCTTTGCAGCACATCTGGGAGAAGATACAAATAAAACATGGAGGGATGGAGCAAAAGAGGACGAAAACAAATGATACTCTCCTCTTATAAATTCCTCATCCTGTACAGGTCCAGTCAGAGCAGCTCTCCTGATGCTCTTGCCCGTGACTTAACAACTAATCCTATGTGTACGTTATTATTTATCTTCTACAAAAGTTTGTCAAAGCCGTGCTTAGATTTTTTTCTCTCGGCCTGATTTTCCCCTGGTGGCCGGCTCTGCTCCCGCACAGACACATAATTTATGAGCTACCCTGTTCCTCCTGACACATTATTAAAAGCAGAATTAGTTTTTTGCCTGGGATCTGTCCGCTGGGAATATAGGCAGGGCTGTGCCGAGAGCTGAGGAGTCCAGCGTGGGGGTTCGGCCGTGAGCAGAGGGGCTGTGATGGGTGTCAGGCCACTAATGAACAGAATGTGTGGTGAAAGCCATCATGCAGCCGGAAAAGTACGCATGCTGAGCTCTAGGAAGAGGTTAACCTCCTGCGTCTTAAGACCTTTATTAGATTGTTTAGAAGCATGATGTTGTTGTCATGGACTTGGTGCAGCATCTTGGGGAACATGCGTGCATGTGTGTGTGTATGTGTGTGTGTGTGTGGGGGGGGGGTCAGCAGAGAACCGCAGCACAGCTGAGCACTTCAGTTTAATCTCATGCATCATTAAGCTCGCAGCAGCGCTCAGGCTCCACCCATAAACGGCATTTGTATCCAATAAAAATAATTATGACATAACAAATGATAAATCATAATGAAAAGATTTTCTATTTTGTAGGGAAATGAAGAATTCACAAATGTAAATAATCGAGGAAGAGTCCAATAAACAATATTTTTCAGTGCTTGCAGGGCATTACTCTATTCATATTCCTCTGGTTAGGATTTGTTCTAAACCTCCTAACTCTATGGCGACGTCCACACAAATCTGTTTTCTCTTAAAAATTCATTTATTTTGCAAATTTTACACCTCTCATCCACACTGGAACGGAATTGAAGCATCACAAAGATGCTCTCCAGTAAAGTGCTGTAAGCAATTTTTTTCATGGAAATGTGTGCACATTTTTTTACTGCTGCATGAAAGATATTAAAAGTCCTGAAATATCTCCCCGGTCTCTGTGACAGCATTAGACTCTGTAAACAGCAAACAAAAATGTGGATATTTCTGCTTGTGTCGGTCTCAATAAAGCTCTTTTGGTATCTTTGGAGTGTGGGATTTTGGAAAAAAGGGGCGTGGCTAATCCAACGGCTCAGCTTGAGGAAATTCTAGAATGTCTAAAATTGCTTACAGCACCCTTAATGCATGCTTTGGAGAAAATAACTTTGGGAAACTGTAAATTGAGTTTCCAAACGAAAACAGATTAGTGTGGACGTGGCCTAATTAAGCCTTAACCACTTAACAAATGGACTCTATTCAAACAATGATTTGTAAATACTTTCAGTCTTTGGTGTGCTATCTGTTGTTGTTGTTGTTGTTGTTGTTTTGGTAAACATTATGCGTATATACAGTTGTGGCCAAAAATATTGGCACCCTTGCTAAATATGAGCAAAGAAGGCTGTGAAAAATATGGCTTTATTGTTTATCCTTTTTATTTTCTTTCAAAATATTCACAAAAATCTATCCTCTAATGGATATCAAACAATTGCAAACACAACACAAGTTTTATCGACAAAAAAAAAAAAAGATATATTTTTCTCAGATATACTGTATGTGTGGCACAATTACTGGCACCCTTTTATTCAATAATTTGTGCAACCTCCCTTTGCCGAGATAACAGCTCTAAATCTTCTCCTATAATGCTTAAAGAAGTTGGAGAACACATGGCAAGGGATCCGAGACCATTCCTCCATACAGAACCTCTCCAGATTCCGAGGTCCAAGCTGGTGGACTCACCTCTTCAGTTCACCTCACAGGTTTCCTATGGGGTTCAGTTCAGGGGACTGGGATGGCCATGGCAGAACCTTGATTTTGTGGTCAGTGAAGCATTTTTTGTGTTGATTTTGATGTTTGTTTGGATCATTGTACTGCTGGATGATCCAACCAGGGCCCATATTAAGCTTTCTGGCAGAGGCAGTCAGGTTTAGATTTTTTATCTGTTGGTTTTTGATAGAGTCCATGATGCCATGTATCCGAACAAGATGTCCAGGACCTTTTGCATAAAACAGCCCCACAACGTCACAAATCTACCACCATATTTAACTGTGGCCATGAGATCCTTTTCCATATGGCTACCTCTCTGTGTGCAATCCCATCTCTGGTGTTTGCTGTCAAAAAGCTCTATTTTGGTTTCATTTGAAGTTCCAGTAGTGTCTGGCAAACTGAAGACGCTTGAGTTTGTTGTTGGATGAGAGCAGAGGCTTTTTTCTTGAAACACTCCCAAACAACTTATTGTGATGTAGGTGATGTCTAATATCTTTGTTGAGACTTTCTGACCCCAAGACCCAACTCATTTCTGCAATTCTTCAGCTGTGATCCTTGGAGAATTTTTGGCCACTTGAACCATCCTCCTCACTGTGCATGGAGACAATATAGACACATGTCATTTTCCAGGCCGATTCGTAACATCTCCAGTTGACTGGAACTTCTTAATCATTGCCCTGATGGTGGAAATGGGTATTTTCAATGCTTTAGCTATTTTCTTATAGCCACTTCCCATTTTGTGAAGCTCAACAACCTTTTGCCGCACATCATAACTTTATTCTTTGGTCTTACACATTGTGATTTTGACCTGTGTGTTGCCTCATATTTATATCCCTCTGAAACAGGAAGTCACGGCTGAACAATTTCATGTTCTTAGTCGCCCAGGTGTCCTAAAAAATTTAAAATATGAATGGGAATATACTTCAGATATATTTTACTCATAAGAATTTCAAGGAGTGCCAATAATTGTGGCAAACATGTTTTGGAGAAAAATATTTATTTAATTATGCGATTTTACTTCAGTTAAAGGATAGATATTTGTGAATATTTTGAAAGAAAGATAAAAAGGATAAAAAATAAAGACATATTTTTCACAGCCTTCTTTGCTCATATTTACCAAGGGTGCCAATATTTTTGGCCACAGCTTTAGTTTATACAATAGAAATTTAGTACTTAAGTTAGAAAATATCACATTGAACTACATTTATAGAATGTTCAGCATTCAAATGTAACCAACACAGACAGCTTCATCATAACATTAGAGTTCTGAATTCTGATTGGTCTTATTTCTTTGCATAATGATCTGTGATTGGTCTTTTTTTCTTGATTTATCTGGTAATATAGTGGCTATACTTTCCTAACTGATTCTGTTAAAGCACATGATTGGTTAGCCTATATTCATATAGATCTGAGGGAGATGTAGGTGTGTGTGTGTTGATGGGAGTTCATAGCTCAGCAAGTTTGAACTCAGTGGTGCATGTGAGCCAATACCAACCAACAAGCCAAGAGCAGCATGTAGGGCTAATCTCTCTCTCTCTCTCTCTCTCTCTCTCTCTCTCTCTCTCTCTCTCTCTCTCTCTCCACAAACTGTATATTCCTGTACTATATATATATATACAGGTGCATCTCAATAAATTAGAATGTCGTGGAAAAGTTCATTTATTTCAGTAATTCAACTCAAATTGTGAAACTCGTGTATTAAATAAATTCAATGCACACAGACTGAAGTAGTTTAAGTCTTTGGTTCTTTTAATTGTGATGATTTTGGCTCACATTTAACAAAAACCCACCAATTCACTATCTCAAAAAATTAGAATATGGTGACATGCCAATCAGCTAATCAACTCAAAACACCTGCAAAGGTTTCCTGAGCCTTCAAAATGGTCTCTCAGTTTGGTTCACTAGGCTACACAATCATGGGGAAGACTGCTGATCTGACAGTTGTCCAGAAGACAATCACTGACACCCTTCACAAGGAGGGTAAGCCACAAACATTCATTGCCAAAGAAGCTGGCTGTTCACAGAGTGCTGTATCCAAGCATGTTAACAGAAAGTTGAGTGGAAGGAAAAAGTGTGGAAGAAAAAGATGCACAACCAACAGAGAGAACCGCAGCCTTATGAGGATTGTCAAGCAAAATCGATTCAAGAATTAGGGTGAACTTCACAAGGAATGGACTGAGACTGGGGTCAAGGCATCAAGAGCCACCACACACAGACATGTCAAGGAATTTGGCTACAGTTGTTGTATTCCTCTTGTTAAGCCACTCCTGAACCACAGACAACATCAGAGGTGTCTTACCTGGGCTAAGGAGAAGAAGAACTGGACTGTTGCCCAGTGGTCCAAAGTCCTCTTTTCAGATGAGAGCAAGTTTTGTATTTCATTTGGAAACCAAGGTCCTAGAGTCTGGAGGAAGGGTGGAGAAGCTCATAGCCCAAGTTGCTTGAAGTCCAGTGTTAAGTTTCCACAGTCTGTGATGATTTGGGGTACAATGTCATCTGCTGGTGTTGGTCCATTGTGTTTTTTGAAAACCAAAGTCACTGCACCCGTTTACCAAGAAATTTTGGAGCACTTCATGCTTCCTTCTGCTGACCAGCTTTTAAAAGATGCTGATTTCATTTTCCAGCAGGATTTGGCACCTGCCCACACTGCCAAAAGCACCAAAAGTTGGTTAAATGACCATGGTGTTGGTGTGCTTGACTGGCCAGCAAACTCACCAGACATGAACCCCATAGAGAATCTATGGGGTATTGTCAAGAGGAAAATGAGAAACAAGAGACCAAAAAATGCAGATGAGCTGAAGGCCACTGTCAAAGAAACCTGGGCTTCCATACCACCTCAGCAGTGCCACAAACTGATCACCTCCATGCCACGCCGAATTGAGGCAGTAATTAAAGCAAAAGGAGCCCCTACCAAGTATTGAGTACATATACAGTAAATGAACATACTTTCCAGAAGGCCAACAATTCACTAAAAATGTCTTTTTTTATTGGTCTTATGATGTATTCTAATTTTTTGAGATAGTGAATTGGTGGGTTTTTGTTAAATGTGAGCCAAAATCATCACAATTAAAAGAACCAAAGACTTAAACTACTTCAGTCTGTGTGCATTGAATTTATTTAATACACGAGTTTCACAATTTGAGTTGAATTACTGAAATAAATGAACTTTTCCACGACATTCTAATTTATTGAGATGCACCTGTATATTATACCACCCTCTCTCTACAATGTTGACAGTTATCTATTGTTCTATCTTATGGTAGCTTTAGTAGTACATGATTACTGCAGTATAAGCAACAAACCTGTTGTGACGTAATTATGATTTTGTGTGCTTTATTCAATGTTAATTTTCTACTTCACACAAACACACACGCAGATTGATTAATTAATAAGTCACAGTGAGCCCTAATGAACCTGTAGCATTAATTGCCTACAGCAGCAACTGGCTTAAATGTAAATTAACTGATCAGAGTCACAGAAAAGAGTGAGTGGGAGAATGAATGGATACTCAAGAAAAAGAAAATCAATAGCCGTCAAAGCTGCTGAGACCATCCATTACTGCGACCACAACCTCTGAAGCATGTGCAGGGTTGGGAAGGTTACTTTTAAAAAGTATTCCGCTACAGATTACAAAATACATGCTGTAAAATGTAATTTGTAATGTATTCTGACTACTCCAGGTAAATGATGTAATCTAAAAACTTTGGATTACTTCTTCAGCACTGGCAGATTGTGTTCACTTGTTTTGACAATAAACAAGTAAATAAAGTAAGAAAATAAACTTAAAAATACATTTTCTGAAAAACAAAAAAGCCTAAATATCGTATGCAGTTTTGCTACTCAAGTAAATGCATCTTGTTTTAAGGATTTTAAGATATTTTAATAAGAAAACAATATTTAAATTTTCATTAAGAATACAATTTTTCCAGTACATCTTTGCCCTAATATCAAAAGTCTTACTAGAAAAAAAAAAGTTATGATGTAACAAGAATTTTCTTCATGGAATTCATTTAAAAAAACAATAATCACGTCTGGTAACAGATGCATGTAAAGGCAAGAAATAGCATTTTAGCTTGGCATAAAGCTATATGTTCACATGACAATTTACACAAGGTTAAATCTTTCTGCTTCTCCAAACTTCAAAACCCCACAGAGTGTCCACAATGACATACTTTTCTGATTGGATGTGGATTCTGTTCATAGTATGAGGCAGAAAATATATTATTTGTAGCTTTCTATATGATGTTAAAGGCTACATTGGTTAGTATTACTTGTAAAAAATACCCTAACCGCATAAAAAACATTGACATGGCATGTAATCCTGCATTTATTGTATTTATGTTTAATCTGTCAAAGTGTATCTAACTGGTTTTTGTTAAGCTGTAAAAACACAATGTAGCCTCTCTATTAAGCTCCCAAGGGAAAGTTCCTCAATGATGTCATATTTCATTCACAACAGTGTGAAATTGCTCGTTTAATGAAACAAATCATAAGAAAGTGTTTGACCACTACTCGAAAGATCCTCGGATTGCATCATTTATATGGATAAATGTTTTCCATCTGAAAGGACTAAATATTAAATTTAAAAAATTACAATAAAATGCAAAGTAATCTCTTCAGTAATCAAAATACTTTTAGAATGTAACTGTATTCTGATTACCAACAATTTCAATTGTAACTGTAGTGGAATACAGTTACTTATATTTTATATTTTAAATACGTAATCCCGTTACATGTACTCTGCTACTCCCCAACCTCTAAATCATGTGTCTACAGAAAGTAGTTCTGAATGTTTTGCATCTGCACGGCAAACAGTGTCTAAACTTAAATGACCAATTCTTTACTCTTACAACTGTATAAAATACTCACCCAAAAAGATTATAGCAGTCAGAAACATCTACCAGTGTTGGGGAGTAGTCAACTAAAGGCACTACAAACGTAACTACATTTTCGCTACGGTCAGTAGCATGACAGTAGCTTAGCTATTTTCAGAATAGTGTAGCTTTTCCAGTTAACAAGCTACATTTTCCAACGAGTAGCGCTGTAGTTCCACAAAACAGTTCATTTGTCACATTATATCACGTACAGCAATGGAGTCGAGGGAGTAATCAAACACGCTCATGTAAACCGTCTTCTCTCTTATGTAGCGCTGGGAAATCCAAATCATATAAGTTAATCGTTTTTTGTAAATGAACCGGTTAAAATAAACAATTCCCTTATATTTAGCATTGGGAACTCTGATTTATTTTAGTGAGATGTTTCCTTTAGACGGTTCATGTAAATGAATTAGTCACATAAATGATTCACTGATTCATTTGAGACCTGTGCAGCCCTAAAGGGGCTTTGCCTTGTTTTTTGAAGAGAAATATTTGGTTAATTGCTGCTGTTTATCACTATATTTCAATTAAGTTATATAAAATATGGTGTTTTTTTTATTTTTTATTATTATTATTATTATTAGTGTATGTTGGCCAAAGTATACATTTTATGTTCAATTTAAAGTTGTACTCTACTTTTTGTTAGTAGCTTGCAATTTAGCCAATTGCTTTTTTAAATCTTGACTGTAGTTTAACTATATTTAAGTTCTGAATAGCTTGTAGCTTGATAAGCTACAGTTTAAAAGTAGCTTTTCCAACACTGACACCTACTACGAAGGAGTTTATTGATGCCAGGAAAGATATTTTTGTAATAGATTAAATTACTTTTTCTTTAGTATAAATTATTTATCCTGTTATAGCTATATTAAAATTTCAGTGTTGACTCTCAAAGCCGATAAAAGCTGCTTTGAACTAAACTGATTGCAGCACACATTTGTCCACAAATCGCCTTTAAAGTCTGTCTGGTTGAAGCGTTGTGGCCCACCAACACCAAAAACATTTTTCTTTCTCCAGCAGGAAAAATGAACTGTCAGCTATAATGACAGATATTTGCATTGTGATACAAATTGTGTCCTTGGCAATGAGCATACGATACAGAGCCATTAATAACGGAAGCAGATGATGGCTTTGTTTTTTCCAGCTCCGCTGTCGAAATATCTTCATGGATGTATGCACCTATCAGCAGTGAGCGCAGAGCATTAGCACAGAAACTCAGGATCGTATCAGACCACCCATCAATCATGTTTTTGCTCGCTTTATCGTAAATTGTTTGCATCCGATATTATAGTGCAGCTTTTCATTTATTTTCACTTACTGCGGTTTAGTATGGATTCTGAAATGTCCACATAAGGATGGATGATTTGTCAAAAATCGAAAGCCGTTTTATGAATAATTTTGTTTCACAGTATAGGTACACATTACAATGTAGGCCTAGTTATTTTAGCAGAAAATTCAATGAAATACTAGGTTATAAGCCACATTGCCATGATGTAATACCTATTTATGCACAACATGGTCAAACAGGATATTAACATGTTGCTACTGAATGTTCTGGTACCCTGACATCAACCCCATTCTACCAAGTTAATGACAAGCGCTGTCGCCGCCATACACTTTTTGCATCAATTAAAATATGTTTACCTTTTCCAGTGACGTGACTAGTGTAGCGCGTAGCCTCAGATACATGAGTTCAAGATTTTTACACTACAAATAAATTTTTACTCCACAGGATTAGGGTTGTATTTGGGTTGACTGAATTGCATCATTTACAACTAAAAATGCAACTCGCTTTTGGCGCCACTCTGTGGACATTTCACCCAGAAACTGGAGCTCACACATGCTCATATGATCAACAACACTTCCAGCTTTGGCCACTGGGGGCAGTGATGCAAATTTCAGAAAGCACAGACCGATTACAGCTGAAGAACTTTCGACCTACTTTCACCGAATTTACAGTGAGATCAGTCTGGTTTGGATAATAAAAGGGCATTAAATGCTTTATATTACAATAGTCAAAAGCTGTTATGACCAGGAAGTGAGGTCTGCGTTTTAGTCCCGCTAGCTGCACCGCAAACAAAAGTGTTTAAGAAAAACACTTTCTTACTCCAGGTATGGGGCTTGAATCTGCGTTCTTTTCCCCAACAAATATATCTTCCACATAGTCCATGTCCCTGCCATTCCTAAGTGTTTTAGCTGAGAGTTTTTGCACCTCATACACACACACCGGCAGCATTTACACTTCCATGTTCCCACATATCATCATCATAATTTTTAGCGACGTAAAGGTTGCATAAAAGAGAGAAAATAACATTTACATTATTCATAAGGTATATTGTTGGTGTGTTTTGTCATTGTGAAAACTAAACCCTTTAATTTTGTAACTGGTGGTTTGAGCTGTCTGGTTACATATTATATATATATATATATTTTTTTATGTACTTATTTATAATGACAGGCTTTTATGCTGTCTGGCCCGAAACAAAGTGATTTAGATAATATTATTTACTTGAATCTTTGATTAACCTTAAATTAAGGCAGCCCCCATTACAGAAGTGGTGCCCGAACAGGGACATGGACACTTGAACATTTGAAACCTGAAAAAAAAAAAAAAAGTGATTCCACTTGAACTTTGAACATTTGAGTTGCGTGATTTGTTGACACCTGAAAAATATGTGTGAACCTGAAAGTTGTTGGACTATTCTGTATGGACTATCTGTACAACATTTCTACACATTACATGCACAAACAATCACAACATTGAACATGGCGCCTCCCAACCCCTCCGATCACCTTTCGCAAAGACTGAAGCTCCTGATGATGCAACTTCAGCCTGGCCACCTGTTTGCCATCAGTTTCCTTTAAGACTTTGCATTCCTACCTACCACCACACCCAGTCTTCAGCCAAGGTTTCTTCACTTCCACACAAAGACCAGAGTGGAATATTTCCAACCCTGAAGTCAGAGATGGATAAACTCATGACATAGGTGAAATTAAAGATTTCAGAAGAACTTAAAGAGAAGGCTAACTTTTGTTTCAGAGGTGCACTGTATGATGAAGCAGCTCCAGCTAGAGATTCAGCAGGACATCGCAAGTAATCTATTGAACATCCAAGAGAACCTTGAACTTCATACACATGGAAATTGCCCTCACTTAACTTTAGCCCTTATATCCACCCAGCCATCAGTCCAACAGCCTACCAGCATGAAAAAACAGAGCACAAAGAATTCTAACAAAGGCCTCTCCCTGCAAAGTTGCATTCCTCCACCTCAACCAACATTCATGCCTCCTCATCCTGATGATCATCCACAATGCCTCAACAAGGAGACCAACTCTAAGGGGTGTACTCATCATCCAATGTGAACGGATGTTTTACAAACATCGGGTCCACATCCATAGCAGCCTTGTTCCATGGGTTCTTCAGCATTGTCATGCCACCAATGTGAGTGACCATCTATGAGTATACAAGACCTTCAGAAGACTCAACGAGGTTGCATTTTGGCCAACAATGTGGACTGATGTGAAGAGTTTTGTCAAGGGATGTAAAAAGTGTCAGACTCATAGAAAACCCATCACTGTCACACATCTCATCCAACGAAATTCTTTGAGGCAGAAAACGCCCACCAAAAAGAGAAATTTGAAGAAAGGGAGGAACTCCTGGGAAGATATCCAAAGACCTGGGGTAAGACATTGTCAGTGTTCTTGGACCATGGGTTGTATTCTTAAGTGGGGGAAAGTGTGGCAGAGTAAAAATGTGCACAAGGTGTTACAGGAGTGGGTGATACAGAGTGGTGTGCCGAGCTGGTGTAAGGAGGAAGAAAGTTTGTTCTTTGTGTACGAGTATTGGGGACAAGGTATGCAATTGGAGGAGAGAGAAAGAAAAGACAAAGGGAGTAATTAAACCGTGCTCATCACTAGAGAGTGTGGCATGAATTTCAAAGCCGTTGACTGCACTTGAGTTACAGTGGAGTGGTGTGAGTTGGGAGGAACTGTAAGCAGTCGATGGACTCGCCGAAAATCTTTTCAGTCAGTTGTGACGGATCTAAAGGTCTAAAGTTGAAGTGCCAGTTGATTGCTGGGATCTTTGGACCTACTCATATTCCTTCTTGTTTGACTCTCCCTCTGTGTTTTGGCAGCACTGGTACATGCAAACACTCCGGACCCAGCGTACCACACCATACACCCCAACACACCTGAACTCTCTCACACACGCAGTCATACATTTACACACATACACACCTTCACACACATAGCAATATGTATTGCTTTGTTTTGTTGTTTGATTTACTGTGTTAATGATCATTTGTGTTTTCTTTTATTCTAATACTTTTGACAATTGCCTATTTGTGTTCTAAAGTAATATTGTGTCTGTATTTATTAAACAATATATATTTTGAATTTGTTTCAAATTATTTTTGTGAATTAATTGAAAATACACTTTCTGCATTCATGTACATAGATTGTAACCAGTGGCTTTTAGAGCTATCTGGGTCAAGGCATTAATTTTGACAGGCCTAGGCCCGTCTGGCACCCGAATTCGTTAATTCAATTATTATTATTTAATTGAATTATTTGTTTACATTTATTTTGGGGCCACCACTGTTACAATGTGAGATGAAAAACACAACCACTTCATTTTGTGGTGTTTCTATTTGATCACCCTCGAACAAGCTTGTAAATGTAACTGGTTACAGTATATGATGCAATTGTTAAAACAAGTCATGTGCTAAAGTAAAAGTGTTTAGATGTCATAAAATAGCATTGTGTGAGGGAACCGGTCAAAAAGTACGTTAATGAACTGATGATCTTCCATTTTACTCATGATTTGTGTAAAACTGATTAAGTCATTAGCCTAGTTTCCATCCACTTTTCGCACTATTTTGTTATCGACAAAGTGAAAATGCGTAAAACAAATTTAGCGAAATTTGCTGTCTTCTGCCTGTTTCCATTCAAATGGCCTTTTATCGATTAAAAATGGTGTGCGTGATGACGTCATGCCTAAAAAAAACACTTTGTCGCATACGTTTTGGTTTATCGTAAAAGAAATCTAACCTTAAGCCGTTTCCATACAGAAATGTGTGTTTATCGCTAATTCGCCGCCCAGATGTCCCTAATATTTTTCCCTCCAAAGTTTTGGTAAAATTGGGAGAGTATTGAGACAATTCATTGAAATTAACCAGCTTATTGTCATTATAATTTCACAAATAAAAGCAATCAGAGGAGGAGGAATTGCAATCAAAAGGGAACAGTTGCCCTTCTGATAGGACTGTAATATTGGTCCTGATGTTGCGCCTATTGCAGGTTGCCACTGGTTCTGACCGGTTCCGACCCGAAAGCGAATTGTCATGGTCCTGTTCAAGCTGGCAACCTGCACCAAGCAGTGGGGGAAACTTTTAGTGTTAGTATAAGGACCATCCATCAATGTGTATATGCTGTGTGCACAGCTATTAAAGAAAAACTGATGCGGTGTAATATCAGGGTTTACATATGATACATTCCTGATATTCAATAGGCTAGTTTAAACAATCATCTAATCTAAAGCATCGCCATCACAACTGCATTATGTCCTGCATATTTGTCCAGCAACATTTAACGACCAACTGAACTTGATTGTCATCTAAAATTAATTTTAGTATCATAATGCAATTTACATTTTCTGAAGAAGCTCAGCAAATGTGATCTGAGGTAAAGAGGGTTAGATTAAATATTTAAACGTTTTAAAATGTTCAAAAGCTCGTTTTCTGAAAGTGAACTCAGCATTGGACAAATAGTTCTGATGGTTTATAGTCTTGAAAAAAGTCTAGAACATTCTGAGAATGTCATTCAGCTGACTTTTTTCGTCAACAGAACAGGGTACGGCTAATTTAAGTTTGTGTAAAGAAAAGGCATATATAGGTCTAAAAATATTTTTAAATTATTTTTTTTAATTTAATGCTTTTTTCGTTTGGTAATTTATTTAATTTCATACAGGGAATTTTGCTGGCATTTTTCCAAAAGTAAGCTAAACAATAATTTAATAGAATTGGGCTGTTAGTGTTCCAAAAAAGCACACTGATGCTTTTCTCCTAGTATTGTGTATTTATTTTTAATTTAAAACATCTTTGTGCACAGAAATGATGTTTTTTGTATTGTGGGCTAATTCCGTGACTGCCGTCTATTATTTTGAATGGTGTGGAAATCAACTTTAATAAATAAACGAATGGCTAACATGATTAAATTAATCACAAACAGTGGCCATTCATTTGTTCTCCGTGCACTTGTCCATGTGCATGAGAGAGATATTTGTGTTGGCACTCCTGGAAGTGTCATATTTGCAGCATCAGATCTATACGCTGTTAAGATCAATCCATAATCACATACAATAAATTAGCTTTCAAGGATGTAGACTGTCGTCATGATTAACACAGGCTAACGATTGGGGTAAACTCTGTCACGTGACACTACATTTTTGCGTTAATGCCACTTTCCTCAACAAAAAGTGTTTCCAAACAAGTTTTTCGTGATATTTGAAGTATCGACATAGAGTTTATGCGCTAGAGTTAAATGGAAAAATATTATGTCGACACGTGAAATTTTAGCGATAATTTGCGTTTCCATCAGCTTTTTTCGTAAAAAATCCATGTATGGAAACATTGTTGTTGTAGCACCTCTAGTGTTCATTTCACCAGGAAAGTGGTACGATGAATCAACAAGCCATGTAATAAATAATTTAGCAAAAATGTAGGCATAGTAACGTAATTCTGCGAGACCAAGTTGATAGTGTCATACTGCCCAGCACAGTGTTTACATGAACCATGTATCTCTCCGTTCTGTCTCCACTTTTAAGAGTTGTGAGGAGAAATCAGGAGGGGGTGTGAGCCATTAGCTTTGGCTCCATCATTAAACTGTGTATGTGTGCAGGGTAGTATTTATATCTTTGTTGGAGTCTAGCTGGGCTGTTCTGATAGCCTTGATAATGACTGCCAATGGGACACTTGCACTGAATCTTATAGCGTCGACTGGAGAAGAGAACAGCGAGAATAAATAAATGTTAGCCATT
Organism: Myxocyprinus asiaticus; assembly: GCF_019703515.2. NCBI lineage: Eukaryota > Metazoa > Chordata > Actinopteri > Cypriniformes > Catostomidae > Myxocyprinus > Myxocyprinus asiaticus. The sequence continues at coordinate 41,851,970 of NC_059375.1, forward strand.
TTCTCCTTCCCTCCCTCTTTATTTCTCAAATATATTTTCAGATACCCAAGATTATATTTCCTTTAATTTTTAATCCATATCTGTGCAGTTGAAGATAACACAATAGGACACAACAGTCGATTGTCTATCTTCATTATTACATGATTTATTTCATTAGTCGTATATGCTTGTGTGGCGAAGGGGAAGTGTGCCCAAACTTGCAGTTCATTAGCCAATATCACAGAGTGCTAAAATGATTCCTGCTTATGGAGATGAGTTTTAACCATGCAAAACATTAAGATCTGTCTGAGCGGTAGGAGCTCTAAAAATGTCAACATTTTACATTGACAACGAATGCTTTTACTCAGAGAAAGCATAGTGGAAATTCAAAATTGTTTTGATTTGGTGTGGCGATGATGGCCATTAAAGGAATATTCTGAGTTCAATACAAGTTAAGCTTAAGCATCTGTGGCATAATGTTAAATGCCACAAAAATGTTTTAGACTCGTCCCTCCTTTAAAAAAGCTAAATCGAGGTTACAGTGAGGCACTTACAGTGGAAGTCAATGGGGCCAATTGCTGGAGGGTTTAAAGGCAGAAATGTGAAGCTTCTAAATTTATAAAAGTACTTACATTAATTCTTCTGTTAAAACTTGCATATTATTTGAGCTGTAAAGTTGTTTAAATCACTGCTATTACAGTCATTTTAGAGGTTTAGGGTTTACAGCATTACGTCGTCATGGAAACTGAGATTTAAAATGGAATACAACATTACGCAGAAAAAGTTAGCAAGCGATTTTATCACACTAAAATCATGTTAACACTCATATTTCTTTACTGTATTTTTTTTTTTTTTTTTGCGTCTTGTGGCTATACTTTTGAAATGGTGAGTATTTTAATGTTTACGGATTGGCCCCATTGACTTCCATTGTAAGTGCCTCACTGGAACCTCGATATTTGCTTTTATTAAAAGAAAACTAGGGACGAGACGAAATCATTTTTTGTGGTAATAAACATTATGCCACAACTGCAGTCGATTTGAACATGGGGGACATGGAATATTCCTTTAAGAGAAGATGTTTTCTGCTATTTTCAGAAACTTGAAAGCTTTTAAGCTAATCATTGTCTTGCTTTATTAAAAAAAAAAAAAAAGTCGCAACAAAAATTTCAAACAGAAGATAATTTCTCCTAAATTAAAAGGCTCTTGTAACATTGTGTATTGAATCTTCTCCTGTTAGGAACTTTCTTTAACATTGTAAAGAATTGCCTTAGTAATGTACATTAGAGAGGAAGAGAGAATTTTCAGCCTGAAAACTCATTCCTCATTAATATGTACTGTTCAGTCAGTGAATGACTCTAAACTCTCCATTTCTTCGATATCTATAGGAAAACGTCTCAAAATGTGAGTCCGATTGTTATTGAGCAATAGAGACTGCAGGTAAAGCTACAGATGAAGTTGTATATCAATACTAGACTGTAAAATGTTGTTAGATCTTTGACATATAAAGCCATTTGTGTTTAATCGTCCTTATTCGCCTCTTCAGCTAAAACACTTTCTTTTAAGATTCAGCTGTTTCAGGTGTTGCATGTTATGTGTTGTTTATGACCGGCATAACTATGAAGATGAATCAATCAAATCCAGAGCACACTCACGGGATTCCCGCACATATGAATATGCATTTGTGTTGTCTGATATTTCTATATTTACTCACAGAATATACAAGTAAGATTGTGAGTATAATACTGAAAATTCAACATATATATAACGGTGGACACTTCAGTTACACTTATAATGTCTGAATGTCATTGCATTGCCTTAGTGTAGCTTATGTATTGGGCCTCTTTCACGAAACACAAACAAAGCAAATATCTGTTTAAATCATTCATAAAACCATTGCGCAACACTATACACAGGAATGGTCTGCCAAAAATGTTCATAGAAATTTCTTCTGCTTGTGTTAAAAAAAATAAATAAATAAATAAAAAAGATCAACATAGAAGGTTTTGTGTCTGATCTAATGAAAATGACGTGACTGTTGTGACTTTTTTGTAAAATGATATGTCGTAGTTCCTATACAAATCGCGGCAGTTCTGAGATGAAATGTCCACTGTGTGGTGCTAATAGCAAGTTAAATTTCTTCCAAAAAAAGAAGAGGTTTTTAAGGTTAACGTTCCATCAAGTTTTAAATTAACAAAAATGACCTCCCTAGCCTAAACCGTAAACCTAACCCACAGTGTCATAAAATACAACTGCTGAAGCAGCCATGTAATTTTTTGGTGCTTTTTTGACACTTTGGGCTCATATGTCGACTAACCCTAACCCTCTTCAGGACTCGTATCCCTGTCATTTGCATCCAAAGTGCAACGCTCTATCAGTTGAGCTGCCCCACAATTTGATCACAGTCAAACAAGCTTGTAAATGTAGTTGGTTATGTAATGCAAACGTTAAAACAAGTCATGCGCTATAGTAAATGTGTTTAGATGCCATAAGATAGCATTGTGTGAGGAACAGGACGAAAAGTAAGAGTTTGTGAACTGATAATCTGACGTTTTACTCGTGATTGGTGTAAAAGTGAATAAAAGTCATTGTTGTTGTAGCGCCTCTAGTGTTCATTTCACCAGGAAACTGATGTGATACATTGAACAAGCCACAAAAAAATAATTTTGCACAAGTGTTGGTATAGTAACGTTTTTATATGAGACCAGGTTGAAGGTTTCTATGGAGTAACAAATCACCTTAATAATAAGATAAAAAGAGAACATAACCGTAAGATCTTGCATCAAGATTTTCACTAAAAAAATCTGTCTCACATGCTCAGAACGTTTTAGAATTAACACACACTTACATGAACAAAACGATTCCAGTCAATCACAGCTGGCATTGAAGTCTCACACCTGTATCAGCATCACTTGCGCTAGTAGTGTGTAACTCGTCTCGTTTTGTCTGACTGATTCCACTCTAAGAGACAACTCAGACGTGTCCTTGTTTGTGTGGCTGCGAGAGAAAAATCCATCTGTACCATTCCTGCTGCGGCTGTATTGACATATCAGACAGAGCAGCGGAGCAGAAATGGCCCTCGTTTGTTTTCTCAGGCTGATGTAATGGCAGCTCACTTTCAGTGGGCAAAACATTGACAACCACTGATTACTGGCGAGCGAACGCCTTGGAACCTTGTACTGGCACGAACCACTGTGTTATCCACTAGAACATTTCTGGCGGTCTTTTTGTTTAACACTATGAGAAAAAAGAACACTAAAATACACAACAGAAGATAAAAATGTGCAGGATATTTGAAACCCAAATGCTGCCTGTGTAAGTTCCAAATCAGTCACTTATGAGGATCCAAGATGGTTAGCAAGCTGCCTAAGGGGCTGTTTTCACCAAACCGTGTTGGAACAGAGCTATAAAATGTGGGCTAAATAGCTGAATCATGAACTGAATCCACTCAAGCTACATAACAATTAGCTTATGCTACCAAAAACATATCTACTATCGTCCTGTCATTAAAGAACTGTTAGAGACTAGGATATATCTGACTGAAGACGTCACAACTCATGAGCCGTCTCTCTAAGTGAACAGGTGTGACTCAGGACACAGTACCTTACAGTTGGCATTGTAATTAGCATTGATTTCGCCTGCCTCATTCAGGGCAAGGTCTTGATTGGCCACAGCAACTAACTAACCTCCAAATCTCTTGATAAGTGAGCTGAGGGAAAGATCGAAGCTCATTTTCTTTTCTCCCTGTCTTTTACTGTCTATCTGTTATGATTAGCCTGAACTATCAGGATGTGTGTTGGAATTGTTGTGATGAAGTTTTAGCCACCACTTGTTCAAATTAAAGGTATAGTTACTTTGATGTCAATGGTGTGGTCATGAGACATGCGGGAAGCAATGATTTTTTACGAAATTGATGTCAAACCTGAAATGACACATTTAAAGGCAATAGGGGAATATTTTTAGTGGATAACTTAATTTTCTCTCATTTCCTCACACAAAGCTAACGTATGTTTTCAGAAGACTTGGAATATAGTGCATAAGTACTACTATTATGTTTTTTTTTTTTTGTACCTTGACCGCACCAGTCCCCATTCACTTTCATTGTGCTGAGTATTTTTGTCTTATTGTCCAGTACACATATCTACACATCCTTAAAACGAGGAATAAATGATAGATATTAAGCCTTGTTTTCAGTGAGATCTAACTATTTAGTGAGGTTTATGCTTAAAACAAGAAAAAACTATTTGCTAATGGGGTAAGAAACATACACTTGCTTTCCCTTTATATTAAGTTTAGCATTTGTGTTTTTTTTTTTCTTTTTTTTTTTTTTGCTGTTAATAGCATAAACAATACAGAATTTTGTTAGATTTTTTTCTGAAAACAAGACAAAACATCTTATGTCATTTTTGCTCAAAGTATATTTATCTTGTTTTAACCATGTTTAGGTATTTTTACTGAAAAAATAAATAAATAAATAAATTATTTGCGAAGTTCTCAAGTACATTTTATCTTGTTTTAACAATGTTTAGGTTTTTTTAACTGGAAAACATGATAAAAATACTCAGTAAAACAAAATTATTATTTGCAATGATTTAAAGTTTATGTATCTTGTTTAAAAATGTTTAGGTATTTTTACTGGGGGTGGGGGAGGGTGGGGGATGAGAGAAAATAAATACCTAGTATAAGAAAATTATCATTTGCAATGTTCTTGTTTATATAGAATATATTTATCTTGTTTTAAAATTTAGGTATTTTTACAGGAAAACATGACAAAAATACATAGTATAAGAACATACTTATTTGCAATGTAAAAAAAAAAAGCAGCCAGGAAGAAAGTTTCATGCAAGAAAGTCATACACGTTTTGAACAACATAAGGGTGAGGAAATGATCATTTGAAATAAATGAATACATTTTTCCCCTTTTTCTCCCAATTTGGAATGCCCAATTCCCAATGCGCTCTAAGTCCTCGTGGTCGCATAGTGATTCGCTTCAGTCCGGGTGGCGGAGGACGAATCCCAGTTGCCTCCGCGTCTGAGACCGTCAACCCGCACATCTTATCACGTGGCTTGTTGAGTGCGTTGCCACGGAGACACAGCGCGTGTGGAGGCTTCACGCCATCCACCGCAGCAACCACGCTCAATTCACCATGCGCCCCACCGAGAACAAACCACATTATAGCGACCACGAGGAGGTTACCCCATGTGACTCTACCCTCCCTAGCAACCGGACCAATTTGGTTGCTTAGGAGACCTGGCTGGAGTCACTCAGCATGCCCTGGGATTCGAACTAGCGAACTTCAGGGGTGGTAGCCAGCGTATTTTACCACTGAACTACCCAGGCCCCGAAATTAATTATTTTTAATGACTGCTAAACTGTATAATTGACCATTGTCTCAGGCAACCAATTTTCAACTAACTCAAATCAGTATTTCATGTCCATCTATTTGCTTATTTGTTAAGTAGCCATTCCACACATATTCCACTTAGCGTTGGGATCCTGGTCACTCTGTCTGGGTTTATTTTGTGATTTTTCTTGGTGTAGACAACATTTTATTCAGTTAACAGCATGTTAGCACTTTAATACGAGAAAGAGGAAAAGAGAGACAAAACTTGTGCTCGTCTGTCACGACTAATGATATGGAGCTGATTTGCATAATGCAAAAAGAAATCAAATTATATTAACATAATGTATTTGATTACACTTGTTATTAGCCTTGAGTGACATGGATTTAGCAAACAGGATGATCTAAGGTTAATAGTGTCTGTCACCTACCCAGCAGCAGAGTCAGAATATTGATTGTTTTTAACAAGTACCTCTCCTCTACTCTCAGTTTATGCAGGACTGATGACAAAATACAGTATTACAGTCCTTCAGATGAGTCAGATACCCACTGCTTTCAGAAATCAAGTATAGGCTATAAACGAAATAAACAACTTTGTTATTTGTGCCTGCCCGCTCTGACTGATCTCACTGTGTATTCGGCAACAGAAGGTCGAAAGTTCTTCAGCTGAATTCGGTCTGTGCTAACTGAAATTCGAATCACTGCCCCCAGTGGATGAAGATGGAAGTGTTGTTGAACGTATGGACACGTGTGAGCTCCATTTGCTTGTCAGTAATTCGCCAGAATGGGGTTGTTGAAAATTCGGAAGCAACATGTCGATGAAGTTCTGACTAAGATGATGTGTTGCACATTAAATACAGAATGTTATTTAATTAAATGACCTTGTGATATGCTCAATGATTGTTAAAACCATTATCACTCCCACTAAACTGTTTATAAATTAACTACAATATTATTGTTTTTTGTATTAAACTAGTTTAAGTTGACATGATGAAATTTACAATATTCATAATTGAATTTAATATTATAATAATACATTTAAATAATTTAAGTGAGAATTTTAAATTACTTTCAAACTGATCACATTCTCACATTAAGACAACTGTAATTAATTGTTGATATGAAATTAAGTAGCTAGATCGGGGCAAGTATGCTTACTTTTAAGGTTTTAGCGCTGGTGCTAGTGAGCTAATCTAATTAGCACAAATAAAAAATTATGGTTGAAACTGTTTTTAATTATTTATTACTATTTTTAATTATTTATTAGTACAATTGTCTACAACAATTATAATACAATTACTACAATATAATTTTTAATGACTTATGTGAAATATTGGATAGAATTAGCCTATTATTATTGCTATTAATATGTATCAAGATAAATAAGTGCTGCAACACAATAATAATTGTCTTGACTGGGCATTTGCCCCACCGCCATAAAATGTGTATTTCATTATTTACTGCTATTAAAAAAACAACAATACTCAGATTTTTAATAATTGTATTAACATGTTATTTATAGTGGTTTAAGAACTGAACAACCCATATGCATCAACCACTAATGTGAAAACCTATAAGAGAAATGCAGAGGAAGGTGTTATCATGCGCGTAGCACATTACCATGACAACACATCTGCGGCAACTCGCTAAAGTTTGAGCATTTGGTAATAGCAAAGCAGATATTATCCTCAATGTCCATGTTCTTTGTTGCTACACACCTCTTAGACGGAAATGACACTTATCAATTTGTCGTCGCTTCCTTGAATTTATCGCAAATGTGAACAAAATTGTCGCTCTTTACAGCCCTGAGCAATACCTCAGATAATTCAGCCTACTGTAGGTATTTGACCGATGAAATTGGGTAAACGAGTAATATGCTATTAAGATAACTGGAAATGCTAATGCCTCACCTCATCCTCATTAAGAAGAAGCTTTGTGTTTTTGCCCTGTTTATTGGCCAAAGAAATTTCATTTCATTGACAGAGTTAATGCTAGCAACCGGGCACAGCCACATTAATTCATGATAATGGCCTCTGAAGGGCAAATAGAGAAGAACTAATGGTCAGTTTGATCATCCGTTCCCCCCTGGAATGGCCTGCATTTTTATACAGGAAGTGTCCCATTCCAGGGCTGTTGACTGGGACTTCCAGTTAAGTATAAATTAGCCTGTCCTTGACTAGCAAAACACAGGGAGAAATCAGTGAAGCAAATTAGACTATTAACATTGTAAAGAGCGTTTACATGGAGGATCAATAGAGTCTAGTGTCTTTTCGAGGACCCTGCAGTGTCTTTAAGCCATAAGAGAGAGATTATGACTCAGTCTATTCATTACACGCAGATGGACCGATAATTATCGACACCATTCACACTGATAATTAAACTAGAGCCTCTCTTAGAAGAGCCAGGGGTTTCAATGTATGCATTTGTTTATTTATTTGTTTTTTAAACATGTCTTGGGCATTGCATTGTTTAATAAAAACAATTTATTTCATTTATTTAAAAAAATAAATAAATTAATAAATAAATGTGCTTGTTTGGTCTCATGGTACAGTAATGGAATTTGATATCCTGATACTGAATAATTATTTGTATATCATGTGTTTACATTACACTCCAAGTACTTGAAATAAAACTATGGTATTACCATGGTACTTTTTGTAAGTGTTATTTGTTCAATTTAATGCCTACAGATGTTGTTCCTTTTACAGTCTCCTCAATAATTGTTTAATTATTTATTATTGAATTATTTGTTGTTGTGTTTTGTTATTTAGACCTGTGTTTCTGCACTAGTTTTTCTTCAGGACCCAGATTTTACAAAGGATATCAAGTGTCGACCAACAAATACCAAACCCTGTTTTTAATGTAGTCTTGGTGATATTTTCTTTAATCTTATGTAGTTTTGTTCATGGTTTTCATGGATGATGGCATGTCAAACAACCTGTCCACGTTGGCATCTGTCTAATTTGGCAAGATTATTCAGAGTGAAAGATGAATTTACATAAAAAATACTGGAAAACCAAATTGGAAGCATCAACAACTGTACAAAATGGAAGCGATTTCTCCTCCCTTACTAGATAAGCCTATTTATTTTGCTATTCTAAATGCATGATTACTGTATGTTTAGCTGAGTTTTATCATTTGCATTCAGCATTGATTTTACATCCTGTCCATGATCCTATCAGAACAGACCTGCAACCTGCCCATAGAAAACCCCTTATTCAGACTACGTGTTGTCACCTAGTTGAAACGAATCACATTCAAACTTCATCTCTTGTTTCTAATGGTACAAAATAAACGCTGGCAGAGCTGAATTAAATAAATAAATACATAAATAAATGATGTTTTCATTATCTCCTGTTATTCTGCAGGCCACCCTGTCCGCTGCACTCAACTGCTAAATCACAATGAATGGCCGCCTCCGCCTGTGTCCGTTGCTATAATGGCTCCAAATGGGAATAAAATGGCCTTTCCCTTTCATTTGTTGTTATGCTAAAGAGCTAACCCTAAAGTGGCCATGGTGGGGAGTGTTCAGTGGGGACAGGGATCTGGCTGAATGCTGAATGAGAGAGTAAGAGCGTCTGTTCTCCATATGGCTGTATTGTGTTGATAATACTGCACGCTTCAGGCCCGGAGCTACAGAATAAACTGTTGCTTTTGATTTAGATGCATGGGAGATGCAATGAAGCTCTACAAGCGTGCCAGGCCAAAAGCACACACAAATACACACACATCAGGTTTGTTTCACTACATTAGTGAGGATATCTCATAGCATATATTTTATTCCATGCTAATGAAATATTCTATTCCCTACCCCTAAATCTAACCCCCACACAATCTTGTGCACATCAGAAGATTTAAAACTAATCATGATTTTATCCGATTGGCGGTTTATGAGCCATCTTCACTTGTGAGGCCCAGATTCACAAGTTGGTTGTGTTGAGTTTTCAGAGAGGCCATTAGTAGCTTTTCCACTATCGGGCCAGAGCCAGGGCTATCAACTGGCCAGCTGTGGCAAAAAGCAACGGACCTCGAGCTGCGAGGCCAAAATCGATCTGCGTTCCCACCATCGGGCCAATAACCCCACAGCACTACTCTAAAACCCACCCTTAATACACCACTCTGGTGCCATGGTCACATGCCCCGCCCATTTCACAAGCAAGAGGCAAACTCAAGCTGAGGTATCAGACTCTGGAGTGGAGATTAGCTAGCACTTGAAATAAACATGGACTTGTACTGTATCCGAGGTGTTTTTATTTTTTCCCAAACCTATACCATTGTGCGCTGGATACACAACTTGGCAAGTTTGCCGAATATATACTTAATCACCTCTTCGTTTGGCTGCAGTGTTAATCTCGTCAACTAAATCATTGACAAAGGTTTTGTGTGTGTGTGTGTGTGTGTGTGTGATTTTGTCAACATTAACAAATATGAGACGAAAAAGACGCATCATGATAATAAACAATTTTATTGAAGCATACTGTTGACGAAAATATGACAAGAAAAATAATATTACTGAAAGATGTTAACAGTGTAAGACTGCATCATAAGCATCATGAAATATCTGCTTATAAAATATGCTATTAGATATGGATTTATTTGATACTGACAATATTATTGAACAGTACTGACAATTCTTCATTCTCCATTGATCTGTTCAGGAAAGATGGTAGCTAGATATAAAAAACTGGGGAATGAGTCTCTTGCTGTTGAAATGCCTGACCTGACACAGCTAAACTTTGACATCGACCCTGCCTCAAGCCCCAGTTAGCCTTGTTTGGCCCAAGGGTAATCGACGGGCCAGGGCGCTAGACCATTGGCCCCGAGTAAGCCCCAAGGAGGCATGACGAAGACCCGGAAGTGACAGTGGGAACGCAACTGGCCCTGGCATGCACTAGCTTGCCCTCATTTGGCCCAATAGTGGAAATGCAGCTAGTAACTGAGGTCCAGGGCTCACAGTGAAACCTGTATATTCACAGACCCGCCCATAAAACACACACACACACACACACACACACACACACATTTTTGTTTTTCATTTTGAGGTCAATCACCTGTAAGGTAAATACTGAGGATATGTTTTTTTTAAACCCCTATATGCACTTAAAAAAAAGTCCTCATTTTAAGTGTAACACTTTTAACAGATGTAACAAATATAATGAATTTGTAGTTATTATAACTGCAGAAAACACCTGCCTGTTATCTTGTCCAGGGGTTTTCAAACTGGGGTCTGGGGAGGGGATGCTAGGGGGTCTGCAGAAAGTTTCAGAGAAAAACTGTGTCAAAAAGTAAAGTAATTAAACTAACATTAACAGAATATCTGCATATAGTTGTAAAAAATATATATATTTCTAAGTGTTAATCTCTCTTTTCTTGCAATGAACATTAATTCAAAACTAGTTTGTACTTGTGTTGTGTCAAGTTCTTCCTCACTGCCGTTGCCTTTACGCTTGCTTATTGGGGGTTGTAAGGTAAAGTTCTCTGTAAAACCGCTATGGAATAATGTTTATTGTGAGGTGAACATTTTCCTGATAATGTTTTAACGGAATGACGGTGAAACGTTCAATGTTTGCCCACCAAAAGTGCCCCACCAAAAATCGCATCCTAGTACCGGCCCTGTTATGATGGTATTTTTTTTTACTAGATATTATTACTGTATTTCCTGCAGGTCTATTGCAACTTTTGCCCAACAGATGACATTGTTTAGAAAGTAATTTTAAAACTAAATATATCTGCAAGCAGCGATGACTGGCCCAAGCACCATGGGTCAATTTCCACCCGGTGGCTTTTGGAAAACAATGCATGATGGACACATGCATTTGGTCGAGTAAACAAGACACCATGTCTTACCTTCTGCTCAGACACAATGGTTAACAACTTTGATGTGTGTGGCAAATGTAATAAATGTTATTTGACTATGAAAATATCATGTAAGATATCAAGAATCCCCTTACCTTATTAAATTTGACACTAGTCTGAGTAAATTTTATGTGATGGGTGAATATAGTTATTTGTTTATTTATTTATTTTATTTTTTTATAAAGTCTATTCGAAGTGCCACATCTATTGTTGTCAGCTGGAGGCCCTATGACTGTGACCCACCATAGCCATATTCATGTCATAAGCATGATTAAGCATTCTATACATATTATTATTATTAGTATTAAATACACATTGGCGACAAATCATATGCCACAAATCCAGACTGAGTACAATGCCATGTAACACTAACAGGGCAACACTATTTAAATATCAAATAAACTTTTATTATTGTGCACCAGCAGTGTCTGGACATTATTCTAAAAACTTTTGAAGGGTTTCAGATTAAAATAACAGGAATATTTCAAAGTCTGTTGTAAGAGCCATGCTTCATGCTGCCAATTCTTGGCGCTATGACTGTGACCCGCAATAGCCACATCCATGTGATCAGCCCACAAGGCCAAATATACGACTCAATTTTGATTTAAATCACATGATGCACACAGAAGATATGAGACACTTAATTTGTTTCCATTTTTTGACATTACTTTATTGCGTAACCATGGCAACACCGTTGGATATATCAAAAATCTGATCTCAATTTAGCATCGTCATTGTCTTGGCATGATGTCGCCAACATTTCGTACCTGTAACATGAAATGCCTAGGAGGAGTATTTCAAATTCCAGAGCATGCATTTTTCAAACAATCCAAAATGGCAGACTTCCTGTTGAGTGGAGCTTATGACTGTCATGAGATCTATATGTGTACAAAGTTCGGTGACAGTAGCTCAAAAGGGATGTGCTACAAAGCCCCCCGAACATGCCCATCTTCTAGGTGGCACTAAAGAGCCCCCCTGCACTTCAATATGCATTTCCACAGTGTTTGTCTTGTTCTTGTACTTTTCCTGTGGTAGACTGTAGGCTGTTTGAAGTTTAGTCAATTTGAACATGAAGTGATATTGAATGGTAATGCGGTCAACCTCTAACTACTTCATAGCTGTGAAGATAAAGAAAATGACACAGTAAAAATACTTGTGAACCAATAACAATTAACCATTCAACAGTGCCATTGTATAAAGCAACTGGGTTAGTCTAACTTCAGAAAATCTTGTTAAAGTTTATAACAGTTGCAGTAACTATTTGTGTGTTCTTTCTTTCTTTCTTTCTTTCCATTAATTTCTATATTTATTTTCATTTAATTTTATTACCTCACTTTTTATGAACTCCCCTAACTCACATTTTCAGACTTCTTTGTGTAAATAGTTTTGATCTGGCTCTCCTTACACACTAAGGGCCTTCAGTGCTCAGGGGCCCTGCAGCGCTCAGGGGTCACCTGGTCAATGAATATGAAGGTGCTTCCTATTACAACTCTGTCAAAGACAAATAACAAAGGGGGGCTAAATGAAATGCTACATTGCACCATTTTGTGGAGGACAAGAGACATTTTCAGCTTGGCTGCTCGCGAACTCACCTCCTGGCCGGCCCTGGAAAACCACTTTGTTTGACCCTAAGGAGTGAGAATTGACAAAGTAAGCCGGGAGCATTCATTTCATCTGCTAAGTCAAAGATTGAAAATGATTTCCCAACGTGCCGTCTGAGGATCCTGTGAAGGGGTCATCAATTATTTCCTGAAATGTGTCGGAGTGCAGTGGCTGTTTTACAGTGTGCATAGTTTTCTTCAGGGGAGATCTGTGACTCTGAAAGCCGTACCTTATAGAATAGACTGCTTTTATTAAAAAATAATGCCTGTAGTTTGCATTTTCCTAATTTTATACAAATATTTTCCATAATAAATTTAATGATGAGCATAACAATTTGAGTAAATTTTTTTATTGAAAATGAAAATTAATAGGCAAATTTCTTAGCATTTGGTATGCTCCCGATTACAACATGCGTTTAAACTTGCATGAACTCCACTGTGTAAAACCCAGTGTTAACAGTAGCACTATAGTGTCACAAAATGCTTCATTTGCCATGTTGTATTGCAAATGCAGAGAACGATTCGAGAGAGTAATCAAACACAAAAATAGGGTATTTTCTAGTTTTATTACTTTATATAGTTTATATTAGTATATATATATATATATATATATATATAAAGTTTAAACAAATAGGGTGACAGCATTTAAAGCAAATATATATATATATATATATATATTTGCTTTAAATGCTGTCACCCTATTTGTTTAAACTTATTTAAACCCTAAATAAGTTTAATCAAACACCCTATTTTTGTGTTTGATTACTCTCTCGAATCGTTTTGTGACACTATAGTGCTACTGTTAACACTGGGTTTTACACAGTGGAGTTCATGCAAGTTTAAACGCATGTTGTAATTGGGAGCATACCAAATGCTAAGAAATTTGCCTATTAATTTTCATTTTCAATAAAAAAATTTACTCAAATTGTTATGCTCATCATTAAATTTATTATGGAAAATATTTGTATAAAATTAGGAAAATGCAAACTACAGGCATTATTTTTTAATAAAAGCAGTCTATTCTATAAGGTACTGCTTTCAGAGTCACAGATAATATATCTGTGACTCTAATATAAACTATATAAAGTTTTATTAGTTTATATAGTTTATATTAGTACATATATATAAAGTTTAAACAAATAGGGTGACAGCATTTAAAGCAAATATATATATATATATATATATATATATATATATATATATATATATATATATATATATATATATATATATACAGTATGTGTGTGTGTGTATATATATATATATATATATATATATATATATATATATATATATATATATATATATATATATATATATATAGATATAGATATATTTGCTTTAAATGCTGTCACCCTATTTGTTTAAACTTTATGAAAACTAATAGTGGTTTTACTAGTTAAATTGTAGTAACCATGACTGTAGTAGCCATGGTTAAACAATGGTTACTTTAGTAAAAACATAGTTAATTTTCATAAGGGAATGTCACCTTGATTGAAAAGGCTGTATAACGTCATGGTTACTTGCCTAACGTCCCTGATGGAGGGAACAAGATGTTGTGTCAATGTAGTGACACTAGGGGTCACTCTTGGGAGCCCAAGACACATCTGGTCTTTGATAAAAGGCCAATGAAAATTGCATGCCACTGTCCCGGACATACGGGTATAAAAGGAGCTGGTATGCAACCACTCATTCAGGTTTTATTTTTTCTGATACAAGACAAGGTCCGGCCATTTCAGCGGGTAGTTCAGCGTTGTGGCAGGAGGGACACAATGTCTTGTTCCCTCCATCAGGGAACGGAGGTTACGCAAGTAACCATGATGTTCCCTATCTGTCACTCACTCGACGTTGTGTCGATGTAGTGACACTAGGGGTCCCTATATGAAACGCCACAACTGGCTGAACTGTGTTACGTGAACTGGCGGTGTGTGGTGCCCAAGGGGAGGACACCGCGGAGACCACACCTCGCCCAAAGGGGGGGGGTATTTAAGTGGAAAAATACATCACATGGTCTTTCCGACTATGTGGAGAGTCTTCAAGGTAGATCCTACCCATCGGGGGAGGAGATACTACAAACATGGAGACTGGGGCAGAGAGGCTCTGCCCAAGGAAGATGCAGTTTGCCAACAGGGAAACGAATTAGCGGAAGATATATATTGCATGGGGTTAGCCTTACAGGGAACCACCACATGCGGAGCACCTACCCCAGAACAGGACTCTTAGGGCCGGCAGGGAGTCTCTTCGAAAACTCGACTGCCTCATGGCTCGGAGGAAGTCAACCAGGGAACAAAGTTTGTGAACACTACTGGGAATTAATGGCGCACGTCTTCAGCTCAAAAGGAGGTGGAAGGCGCTATGTGCAAGCGATACACCCGGCCAGCTATCCTGGGCTTATCCACTTGTATTGCGTGCCACAACCTGGGATGAAACCGATTCCACCCAGAGGTTCTAGAACCTTGCAAAAGTGTTGGGTGGTGCCCAGCCTGCTGCTCTGCAAATGTCTGTTAGAGAGGCACCCCTGGCCAGAGCCCAGAAGGCCGCTACACCCTTGGTAGAATGGGCTCGTAGCCCTACCGGGGGCGGCACGTCCTGGGCGTGATATGCCATAGTTATGGCGTCAATGAGCCAGTGGGCAATCCTCTGCTTGGAGACAGTGCTTCCTTTCCGCTGTGCACCAAAGCAGACAAAGAGCTGCTCAGAGATCCTAAAGCTCTGCGTGCGATCCAAATAGATGTGTAAAGCACGCACCGGACACAGAAACAACAGGGCTAGGTCTGCCTCCTCCTGGAGCAGCGCTTGCAGGATCACCACCTGGTCCCTAAAAGGGGTCGTGGGAACCTTGGGCACATAGCCTGGTCGGGGTCTCAGGATCACGTGAGAGTAGCCCGGACCGAACTCCAGGCACGTTTCGCTGAGAGAGAATGCTTGCAGTTCTCCTACCCTCTTGATGGAAGTGAGCGCATTCAGGAGGGCAGTCTTCAAGGAGAGTGCCTTAAGCTCAGCTGACTGCAAAGGCTCAATGGGGCTCTCTGTAGACCCTGAAGAACTACAGAGAGGTCCCATGAGGGAACGAGGCGCAGTCTGGAGGGATTCAGCCTCCTGGCACCTCTTAGGAACCTGATGATCAGGTCGTGCTTCCTTAAGGACTTGTCGTCAACTGCGTTGTGGTGTGCTGTTATGGCGGCAATGTACACCTTCAAGGTGGAAGGGGACATCCTCCCTTCCAACCTCTCCTGCAGGAAGTAAAGCACTGATCTGACTGTGCATCTCTGGGCATCCTGTCCAGGGCCCAGACATGGAGATTCCAGAGGTCTGGTCACGGGTGCCAGATGGTGCCCCGTCCCTGAGAAAGAAGGTCCTTCCTCAGGCGAATTCGCCAGGGGGGGCTGTCGCGAGGAGAGTGAGGTCCGAGAACCACGTCTGGGTGGGCCAGTAGGGTTCTACCAGGATGACCTGCACCTCATCCTCCCTGACCTTGCACAGGGTCTGTGCAAGTAGGCTCACTGGGGGAAAACGAATATTTGCGCAGGCCAGGGGGCCAGCTGTGTGCCAGCGCATTTGTGGGGTGCCTCGGTCAGGGCGTACCAGAGCGGGCAGTGGCAGGATATTTGGGAGGCGAACAGGTGCACCTGTGCCTGTCCAAATCGACTCCAAATCAGCTGGACCACCTGAGGGTGGAGTCTCCACTCACCCCTGAGGTTAACCTTGACAGTGAGGGTAACCTTTAAGCCATGACAGCGCGTCCACTGTAGTGTTGAGGTTACCCAGGATGTGAGTGGCTCGCAGCGACTTGAAGTGCTCCTGACTCCAGAGGAGGAGACGGCAGGCGAGTTGTGACATACAACGAGAGTGCAGACCGCCTTGGCGGTTGACATATGCTACCGTTGCCGTGATGTCTGTCTGAACTAACACGTGCTTGCCCTGGATCAATGGCCGAAACCTCTGCAGGGTGAGCAGAATTGCCAACAACTTGAGGCAGTTGATGTGCCAATGCAGTCGCGGGCCCGTCCACAAGCCGGCGGCTGTGTGCCCATTGCAAACAGGGCCCCAGCCCATTTTGGAGGCGTCCATCGTGACCACGACGCGCCTGGAGGCTTTGGGCACCCACGCCAGGTGGCAGCACTCTGCGGGCATAGGTGCACCGTGAGCGCCTTTATCCACCAGGGGATTGCCGAATAGCCCTTGGCTGTCCCACCATAGAGGGTAGTGAGGGCGGGGAAGCTGAAAAGATCGGGACCGGGCAGAAAAAAAGTGCCTCCCACGACCTTGTCAGCTCTTCATGCACTTCCGGGAAGAAAGGAACAGGGGCGGGGCGGGGCTTTGAGCGGCGCTGTGAGCCCAGGAACCAATCATCGAGCCACGAGGGTTCAGGGAAGAGCAGAGGGTTCCACTCTAGACGACGCTCGTGGCTGCCCGGGAAAGCATGTCATCATCTCCGTGTCAGCCTGTGACTGGGCAATCGTCCCTGAAGGGAGGAGCCCAGCTGAGGCTTCCGCGTCCGACTGGACGAGCCTGCTCTCCGATGCTGCGCTCGAGAGCTCATCACTTTCGCGGGCTCTGAATAAGAGGTCGAACTCGCCGTGAGACGAGCCGGCAGACTCATCCGGAAGCCCGATCGGGGCAGACAAGCATGCTGGGTAATGGGAGGTCCACGGGGGGATACCCGGTGGAGGCGCCCCCAGTGCTAGCCACGCTGGCCTCATACCCGTGGGTAAAAGGACCAAGGCGGGGAGCCTCTGAGGTGGCTTGCTTTCTTACGAAGGCAAGCCGGGACTGCATCGTTGCCATGGACATGTCCTCGCAAGGAGTACATGACCATCAATGAATGCTGTCTCAATGTGAGCAGTGCCCAGACACGAAAGACAGTGATCGTGACCATCAGAAGGCGAGAGATAACGAGCGCAACCAGGAATAACACACAAAGGAAGGGCATCTTTAAAAAGATGTGTCTTTAAAAAGACGTTCCGTGTGTGCCGCTCTTTTAGAGAAATATACTCTTATTTCTGCCAAAGCGCCCAGGGGCATTCTCTGCAGTGCACCAGTGCAGAGGAGGGAGAAGCCGCTGAAATGCGCCATCAGATCCAGCAGAGGTGAATGAACAGTCATGGGAATTCAGCTCAGTGAGCATGACCGTTCGGCTCCAAAGAGAAAATCTGAATGAGTGGTTGCATACCAGCTCCTTTTATACCCGTATGTCCGGGGGAGTGGCATGCAAATACCACTCACCAATTTTCATTGGCCTTTTATCAAAGACCAGAGGTGTCTCGGGCTCCCAAGAGTGACCCCTAGTGTCACTACATCGCCATAACGTCGAGTGAGTGACAGATAGGGAAACAAACTTCTGATTGCAGAATTAAATAATGTAATTAGATTGTTAAACTGTATATCTAATATAATATATACACTGAAAAAAGTTTGAGGTTTACATTATAAATAAATAATTAAAACAAGAAAACAATTCCCACGCAGAAATTGTTGGTAAATTTAACAGAGCATAGACGTAAAGGCTACACACAATTATTGGTGGCTTTAATTATAACTTCTCAAGTAGAATTTACTTTACTTAAGCAATGTAGCAGTGAATTAAGCTATGCTTTTGAAAGTGTACTGGCATTTCAATGTTTTTTTAACATACTTAATCATGTACCACATGACACACAGAAGTCTTCCACAGGAAAGCTCAATGCTTGCTTTGTAGTCTTTAAGACAACATCACCTTGCTTTAATGGCGATAGAAACAAGATCCATAGCTGCCCGTTCAGACCTGAACATCTGGTTATAAAACACGATGACGGTAACAATCAACAGAATTTAATTTTTTTTTATCATGAATGGGTAATGTTGTGTAGAAAATAAACTTCAGACTTCACAAAACAAGAAGTTACCAAATATGAAAAAAAAAATCAACAATACAATTGGTGTAAATCAACTTGCAAACACTGAAACTATGCAAGCTCATTAATAACTTCAAGCCACTCATGCTGGGAACACGTGCTTCGAAACGTGAATTAAAATGTACTGTTATTTACCTATGAAATTTACTCAAATTAGCAAATAAATATGCCAAGGTTTTTTCCTTTAGGATGATGATGCATTGTAAAGATAACAAACAATCATAACATGTTTTTTCAAGTTCACACTTAAACTATTTTTTCAATGTAGAAAGTACTTAATCATTTTTGCTATATTTACTTCACCACATATTTTTTTCTTTTCTTCAGTGAACTACTTTAAGTTGTGAGTAGTTAGCTTGGGAAACTCGTTTCAAAGTAGTTTTCGCAACACTGGTAAAAACTATGCATGTTGTCCCAGTAAGATTTGAGAAAGTTCAGAAGATTATCTTGTCAGTTACAAATGTTGCTTATTTCATCGGTGACCTAGAAATAGTGCAAAAACTTGAATATGTCTTTATTTTTAATGTCATAATGTTTCTTTGTTTTATCTTTTTTTAAATAGTAAAACTATGTTTATTTCCAAGTAAAATGTTTTTATTTTTTTTATTTATTTTTTTTTTCAATGTGGACCTTACTGTATACACTTTCCTCACAGGAAAATCGTATTGCTCAGAGGTTCTCATGTAGTTATGTTTCATTTACATTAAGGATCAGCTTTGCATCAGATGTTTATCATAAATGTACTCAGGAGAAATGGAGGCGCACAGTAAGAGCTCTACAATTAATGTGGATAGCATTTTTGGTCTTGAAAGAATTTGATGAGGAATATTAGAGTAACTACTGACATCCCTGAGTTTTGGTGGCAGGCTTTGGTATCCTGGATAAATCTAAGCACATGCAGTTAGAGACATTGTTGAGATCTCAAAAAAGCAAATGTCAGTATTTGATTTCAAGTGAATATCACCTGAATGCTGATTTTTCTTATGTGTACAGTTCATGTTCCTGTTATCTGGAACATTAGTGTCTTACTGTCAAACTGTGAAAAGCAGCACAGGTTTGTTCTCTTTTCGCTGAGCTCACCGAGTCTGAGCTGCTAAGTGCTGCTTCTGTGTTTAAATGGGTTTTTAAATTGGAGCCCTTTTTTTCTGTTTAAGAAGCGTGCACAGCTAATTTGTGGATCTCCAGACACTGTGGCCCGGGCTGGCAGTGATTTATGGCCTGGTCCAGACACAAATTGACTTGTATGCAAGAAATGTTAATGGAAGTTGGACATTTGATGGAGAAGCTTGTTCCCGTGCTTTAATGTTTTAAATTAACCACAGAAACTAGTGCGGCCCAGCTAAATGCATCCCTCCCTCTCACCTGCCCCAAACATCAGATGAATCATAAGTCAATTTATTATACAAACAATCGTATTGCTCCAGATTTACAAGGATCAATGAGTTTGATGAAGAGGTTTCATTTTAGGAAATAAACCTGCAAAATTAGCCCTGGAATAGGTAAGGTATAATCCATGGCTATGTGTGCGTTAAACAAATTTAAATGCATGACGTGGAGGAGAAGGTGGTTGCCTTTTAGTATGTTTGTTTTGTGGAACTCTGTCTCTCACACTGTTCTGATGCTGTTTGAAAGGTATAGCCCAGTGATGGACTAATTAATGTAGGTTTGGCTCATTAGTACGGAAGCCCTGAATTGCAAGTTGAAAAAAAAATCACTGAAAGTTTTTTAGGTGTCTTTGTGCCTTTCTAAGTATGTCCTTCAATTTAGAGAAATGGGGAAAAATAAGTAGAACATAGGCTTAGGAAGGAACTAAGACAGCTAAAAAAAAAAATCACCTTGTAAAATAATTTTCCACCTTGCGGTTCAGGGCTTCCGTACATTTGTGACGTTACTTTGAAGCCCTAAAAACTCTAGTTTGTGGTTCTCCAAAGGAGCGCTGAGTGATGTGTGAAAACTGTTGAAAGTGGACGCTTGTGTGTGATTTATTGTAGAAGGAATAACTGTAACTATATTGAGTGTGATATCTGTATAAAAAAAGAAAAGAAAAAGCACAAGACTAACTAAGGCCACATCCACACTAATTTGTTTTCATTTGTTTCGTTGTCAGATTTGGAACATCACTGGCAAAATCTGCAGTGATGGAGAGCGTTTTCAAAATGCATAGTATCGGTGGAGTAAAACAATGTTGTAGTGTGGATGAGAGGCGTAAACATAGCTTAATTCATGCATTTTTAAATGAGTGTGGACGTAGTCTTAGAGGGAGAAAAACTTTTCCTTTTGATCCTTTGGGTTTTTGTTCATTTTCATTCAAGACAAAGAGTACTTTTATACTTTTAGTTTTTTTTTTTTTTTTTTTTTTTTTTTAGTGTTTGAGTAGTGTCAGAAATTAAGTTTTCATTAAGTTTTTTATTTTTTATTTTTTTTAAACAGACTGTATGAAACCAATTTTATTTCATATTCTTCTACTTGATTTCATTAAAATTAGAATCTTAATTAGATATCATGTTTCCTTTTATATTAAATCAACTTCAATTCTAAATAGGTCTAATTTTTTATATTAATAACTATCAGATGTAACAAACACATTGGATTTATTAGAAACTCTGTTGATTCGAGATGAGTTTCGAAATGTATGCTCTTTACTCTCCTCACGCCTTGTCTACCTTACTCGAGGCTTTACCACTACAATATACTTTTCTAAGAGCCAATCAGTGTGTATGTTACAGATCCTCTCAATGTGAGCCTCTCCATCTAAAGAGGGTTGTAACATAAGAATGCATAATTGGCATAAAATTCAACTGCATAAACTCAGATTGCTCTGTTTTCAGGGAAGGGATTTTGGGGGTTTCAGAGGGGGATTTAAAGGGTCCCTGTGTGTCCTCGGGGTAAGAAGGGCGACAAGAGGGGTTTAAAGCCTCTGAAAAGCCCCTCATTCCCTGTGGACCATCATTAAATGTTATTCCATCAATGCACAGACACTTTACGAGCTGCTGGTTTTGTAATGCTATCATGTTTGCCCTAGAGAAACGCTTGAGCTTTTGTGCTGTTCTCTGTGGGTCTGTTGCCGCAGATCTATATGGTCTTTTAAAATACTCAACAGGGAGTGTTTGATTACCCTGATGTATTCAGAGAGAGTGAAAGACAGACAGAAACGCAGTGAGGACACACATGCTTATTAATACTGTTTAAGAAAACTTGTGGTGAAAATTATATGTCATCAGGGGCCTTATTTATAAAGATAGTGTACTAGTATGGTACAATGGGGCCAAAGACCCCCCCCCACCCCCCCCCCCCCCCCACAGGATAAAATGCACTTTTGATTAAATTTTTTACCCCCAAAACTAAACGGCAACAAAATCCACCATACGCACTTTCCTTAACACCTGCAAAATATTCCTGATCCTGAGATCATTGTAATGTCTTATGGTTGATTTTAAGGTAACGCTATCTGACATTTATTACATTTTAAAATGTTGAAAATGTATGTAGCTAATGAGAATCTCTGGAATCATCACATTTATTATGAGACAAAATACTCATAAAATACTTAAAAATATGTGAAAGGATAGTATTTGGGTTAAGAAGTCCCCCATACAATTCATTGTTCTTCTTAAATGGGGCGAATAGATTTGATATGAAAAATTGACATTGACTGATCCAAACACAATGGAGTTTCATTTGTTTATAGAAATGCCAAATGTGATTACAATTAACAGGAAATTGTGCTCCTTTTTTGTAGTGGTTATTTTAAATAAGCATTATATTAATTTGTTACTCAAAAAAGCATCTTGCTGTCTTAAAAGCATTTGTTGACATTTTTTTTATTTAATTTTTTTCTATAACTGTTGTCCCTTTATCTACTGTACTCTACATGTAAATGTAAAAAGAAGATTTTTTTAGGTCAGTTTTTGCCTTTATAAATCACAATTTGTTCCAAACTAAAAAAAAAAAAAAAAAAAGGGGATCAAATCCTTTAAAGTTTGATTGCAAATTTAAGCACAGTTTGAGACATTTCTGAAATCTCTATTGAAGTTCAAGAGGAGATATGTAAGATATTAAGTGTAAGCATTTCCATTAGCTCTCCATTTTAAACAACTGATATTAAAGAGATTATTTTCTTACGGGACTGCTTTTGTACTGGAGCTACACCTTACTCATTGATGTGATCTTTACCATCTAAGAGGAAAACATTAATTGACTTGTATTAGAAAGCCGACACTAGCAAAGTTTCACAAAAATTTGTACTTTTGCTGTTGTATGTTGTAGTATTGCACAACTAAGCATTACATGTGAACGCACAGTATAGTGAACACACATACACAGCAGTTCATTAGCATTTTCATTAGCATTTTTATCCCCTGTAACAAGGCCAATATGTCTTCCATACTGAAACCAGACCTTCTTTAATGCAATGCCTCAGGCCACAAAAATGCAGAGCGCACACACATGCCACACTTAGCAGTCGTGTCTGCAGTAAAATAATTTCAGTGTTTAAACAAACAGTCCAGATAATTCAGGAAACACTGGCTGACAGATTCCACATACTGTACAACAGAAACCCTGCAAATTATGTGGGACAGTTTCCCTTATTAAAAAAATAACAAGCACACAAATTCCTGAGGCATCAGGCATCAGATTCATAAACATGCATTTGATTTTTATTGTATTCTGGTTTGTGCAAATATTTTAAGAGTAGTGCAAAAATACCTTATTGGTTTGCCAACCCACTCTCATGACAAGTCATTTTGGAGATTCCAAAATCATACAAAGTGGCTCCCAAAAAACATGCAAACCAATGTATAATGTTATTATTATTTTTAATCCCTAACCCTGACAGAACAGACACATCACCCAGACGTCTATTTAATACGTGTGTTTAAATCTGGAAGACATAGTTGTTTACATTGTTTGCTCATCAGCACAACATCTATAAGATGTATGTCTGTAAGTATGTCAAGCAGATAAGCAGATGTCTTTTTAGACATTTATGATGTAGATTGTTTGTAAATCTGATATTTTTAAGATGTTTAGAAGATGTTAATTAGACTGTGATGCTTTCCAGATGAAAAGTTCTAAAACAGACTTCTCAGAGATGAACAGTGCTATCTGGGAACCCTAATCTTAAATAAAGTGTAGGAGGCTAGCTGATGCCTGTATCGTATTGATTTGAAATTCGGTTTGTTGCTTGGTTGGTCTCTATGCCAATAAAACTCGTTTGTACGAGCCAAGTTGTACGATATTTTACGATATCGTTATTTTGTACAAATTATTATGATGTGTCATGAGACTATGTTGGGTTTGCATAAAAATTTGGTGATTCATATTTGGTGATTCATAATAGCGATTAATACATTTACCGTTATTACAGCATCAACCAACATAAACACTGGTTGGAAGGGCAGAACCTTTGCGATGTCATGCAAATAAAGTATTTTTTTAGCCAAAGTAAGGCACATTTTAATTACCACAGAAGTACGCCAAGTCTTAACTATCACCAAAACACAGAATGAGAAGTTTTTGGCTGCAAGCGCTTTTCATGTGGAGTTCAAAGTGGCGCTTGACGCTTGCGCTGATGTCCTAACTCTAATCATGAACGCAGCTTCATGATTGTTCTAGGAAAGCGAATAGCCACAGTCTGCAGGCTTATTCATATTGTGGAAGATGAGAGTTTACGAGATTTATTGCCCATTGCAATGAATATGCAAACTATGGTGAGACTAGTTCTTTCAGTTAGTCAAACTCCCACTTAGACTTTGGGAATCGTTTAACATTACTTGAAATGGTGCTATTTTAGTGCATTTCTATCTTTATACTGTGGAAGGCTTTGTTTGGAAAACGTTAATAAAGAATTATATTGTTACATATTGTTTTCTTTTCTTGTCTAAGAAGGAAATAAATGCATTTTGAAGTTTATTTAGAGTAAAATTTCAGCACTTTTAAAATCTGTGATTTATCCCAATTAAAAATGTTAATCAACTGACAGCACTAATTTTATTTCATATTAACCATTTGATAAAAGCAATAAGGCATTCAAGGTTGTTCTACAGTATATGGTGAATCAAGTCGCTCCTCAGTGCATCGTGCCTGACAACATACTTGGTAATAGCTATGATTATATTCACAATATGTGAAGCAAGACCTTTCCTACCACATTGCTTCTATCTAAAATATTACCTGATTTGACATTCAGTTTGTTTTCCTGATTATGTTGTTTACATGATAATAAGAGAAGACCAATCAGAGCTAAAACCGCTGCTCTGTAAAACGCTCTCAAGTAAACACACCCAGCAAATGCACCAAAACTAACTTTTCCATTTGAACCCCGATAACTGCGCGACTCCTGCTGTGATTCATATGCACTTTAATGTCCTCTTATTTGAGTGAAACTTTTCTGTCTGTCAACAGAAATAAAGCTATAGGGATCTGCACCGCCTTTTGCACAGGCCCATTGAGATAACCATTAACCAACACACGCTCTCACTGTGTCGGGGTAACGGTAATAATAATAATCCAGAAATAAGTCCTGGAGTTTGGGCTAGTTAATCGCGTAGCTCCTGGAGGGGGCCACATTATCAGTAAGTGGGTGTAAGTGACAGAGATTGGCCTAAGTACGATCCCAGCGTGAGTCCTGTTTTTTGGCTCTAATTCACATCTGAATGTAATCACCCCTGCTAAGATCTCATCAGCGTTATTACTGCCGTGTTTAGCCTACGTTTATGCTGCTGTCCGACGGCATCCCGCGGCTGCGTGGGGTTGTAGATCTTATCACCCGCCATTATCTTGCATTCAGATGCGGCTTAATGGCAATTGTTGTGAAATGAGTGGGGGTTGCTTGAGATGCTTTTAGTTTAGAAGAACAAAGATTAGATTAGCACTATGGCTGCTTGTTAAACTTTCGCTTGTCGTTTTGAATTTTAAGAAATATTTTATACGTATGCATGTAAAATTGCAACACAGAATTGCATTGTTCTTCAAAAGATGTCAATAAATTAAACTTCATATGATGTAAGATACATTAGATTACAAAACTGATAGTTCCGACTTCTGTTTAGAAAGACGGTGTTTGTAATGTTTGTAAAATGCAGATGAACACACTTGTGACCACACATTATAAATGAATGTGGCAAGTTTCTGCATTGCTTGGCAACCATAAACATAATTGTTTACAGTGATTCAAACAGTTAGTCAGAATATATTTTAATGCTGCCTTCACATGTTATCATAATGATCATACTTCCCACTTCTGAAGTCGTAATTACAAGTTTGTCAAGTTCAAGTACTTTGTTGTCTGAGAGAACAGGAAACATGGAGGACGCCAGGTTCATTCTTTCATGTTTCTTGGGGAACTCTTATTTTGACTCCGTAATACAAGATAAGCCACGTCCACACGTCCACATTTCATTTTGCTACGTTTACACTCTTCATCCATTCAGGAATGGCATTTTACTCAACCGAAAACAGTGTTTCGAAAACGCTCTCCATTATCGAGAATATGGGGTTAGTCGTAGCCTTAGTCAGCTTGCTGACGATAATTGAATTTTGGTCAAAAACATGCTTTTTTCAGTGCAAAAAAATTACAAGGTTACTGATATGCATAAATGTAATTGGAACGTAATTATGTGCAACTTCCGAGCAGGATACTCGTTTTTATGAGAATCCCAATAGCATGTGATGGCAGCACATGCTGTTATGTGAAGTGATATTTTGGACCAATCAGATTTCACTGTGTGCGGGGCTACCCAGCATTACACTGCAGAAATAAAAACCATGCAATTGACAAAATGTCCTGTTGCTTTTCACTTTTAGCAGCTGGTTACAACATAGTGTAAGAACACCCCTTACCCATGGTAAAATCAAGAATGTAACCAAATATTCAAGATGTTTGTGGTTACGAGAACCTGTGTAAAATCACTTTAAAGCACAGACATTTGCAGCTTATTGCTTTTTTTAACATTGTTTTGTAAAGTGGTACATTTTTGTACATCAAAGTAACTTCTAAAACGAGAACAGTAAGAAATATTTTTGTAAAACCAGAGAGGAGCAAGAGTGTATTTGACTGGAGGCCATCGCAGAAATGCATCTGTTCTGCCACAGCACTTATTTAATTCATTCTTTGGTAAAGATTCCGCTCACGGATTGCTGCTCTCGCTCAGATAAATTGATCTGTCGGGTCACCTACGGCTCCGACTCCTCGATGGCAGGGCAAACAGGGAGGCCCCGAGCAAAGCTATCATAGAGCAATATCAATAAAACTCTACAGTATACACCCACTGAGCTGTGTACAGAGCCGAGACCGCCAAAACACTGCGCGAGAGCCCTCAGCTCAATGAATTTGTTGTGCAAAATCATTGGGCCATGTCCAACAAAATGGGGTGTAAATGTTAAATACAGTCAGATATAACGCACAAGCACATTAGAGGAGTGACAAACACAACCCAACAGAAATTTCTTTAGCTTTTAATGTCAGCCTCTCTGACAAGATTAAGGCCAAAATTGCTATAAGAACAGGAATGACCCTAAGAAATGCTGTTATTCAGTACATTTTTATGCCTCCATCCCTCTAACTGCAACCCAGTTGATTGAAAGAACTCTCATCTTTGTCTAGTAAATATTACTGAAACTTGGTTTCTTAATTGTAATAGGTTAGACTTCAGGTAAAACACTTATAAAACTCACTTGGTGTGACACTTGTCTTTAACAGTGGCTTAATGATGGTTATGGCCTTTAGACGAACATCAAGGTACTTTACGTCTGATTTGTTGCAGCTCAGCAGTACTTCTGCTGTTAATGAATTTTTAATATCCTTAATGACAGCAAAATAATGATGTAATTAAGGAGGCCAAGTTTGAAAAAAATGCTGACCGACACTCTTTTTGGAGAATATCTTAATAGCACTTACAATAAATTAACATTATCTTAATGAATAGATTGCCTTGAAGGGAACTGTGTTCTTGAGCAGGTTGAGTCGAGTCTTGAGATAAATTAATTGAGCAGAAAAAAGTCTTAAATGTTGAATAAAAGTCTTGAAAGAGTTGCTTTCAAAAAGTGTTCTTTAGCAATGCATATTTGCTATGGTAATGCTGGAAGTGTGGTCTTATAGTTATAAAGACTTAAACATAGTACTTTTTGTTTTTCCTTCAGAAGGGCAATACTTTACAGTTTAAATGCACAAACATCTGTTTAAACAATAAGTTTAATTTTGCCTTTATGAGTTACCTATCCTAGTTTTGTTATTTCAATGATTGTAAATAATATATTTAGATGTTAACACATTAAGCACATTTTTTAGGTTTTTTAGTTCACACAAAAATGATAACTCTTTCAACATTTGCTCACCCTTATGCCATCTCAAACTCGTATGACTTTCTTCTGCGGAACACAATGAAGATATTTTGATGGAGATAGGAGTTGTTTTTGTCTATACAATGCAAGTCAATGTGGTCCAACACTTTCAAGCTCCAAAAAGAACATAAAGGCAGCATAAAGGTAATCCATATGACTCAAATGGTTTAATCCATGTCTTCTGAAGCAATACGATCAGCTTTGGGTGAAAATCCAACCAAAATGTAACCCCTTTTTCACTATAAACATGACATCTGCAGTCTCCTTGGCGGTCATGATTTGAAGCTTGATTACACTTCCTGGCGCTCTGTTCGTGTACACACGCTCTGCTCATGCGTCAAGCGTGAGGAAGTGTAATCGAGCTTTAAATAATGATCGCCAAGGAGACTGAAGATATCAAGATTTACAGTCAATAAGATTATTCAGTGACTTTTGATTCAAAATCTACAGGCAGCTTTGTCAGTGACCAATACACTGTTTCAAATGTTTTCATGAATTATCCATACATTTTGTGAAAATAAGCATTTACTTTCAGTTATTTTGTATACATAACGTATCATTTGCCATCATTAAATTACATTGTTTATATCAGAATTAAATGAGCTATCATTGACTTTGCTCTTTAGATATCAGTATGAGCACATATCAGTCGACCATATACAGTATTTAATATATATACATATGTATATCTATCTATCTATCTATCTATCTATCTATCTATTTATATATATATATATATATATATATGCAAAAGTTTTAGGCACATAAGATGTTTCACAAAAGCATTTGTCTTAAGATGGTTATTTATATCTTCAGCTTTAGTGTGTCAATAGGAAATATAAATGTTAGACTCTCAAACATTACTTTTGCAAATAGAAAAGATTAGAATAGAAGAACAGGGAGCTCTGCAAGAGATGGAATGGCCCCCACAGTGCGCCCCACTGAACATCTAGTCAGTCTGAGATTACATAAAGAGACAGAAGCAATTGAGACAGCTGAAATAGATAGAAGAACTGTGACGAATTCTCCAAGAAGCTTGGAACATCCTATCTGCCAACAACCAAGAAAAACTGACTTATTGATATTGATTTGGATTTTTTATGTTTACTGGTCTTTGTATGACATTCAGTGATAAATGAAAACTATTTATGTCATTATTTTTGAAGACATCCTCACTATGCAACATTTTTCACAAGTGCCTAAAACTTTTGCACAGTACTGTATATATATATATATATATATATATATATATATATATATATATATATATATATATATATATATATATATATATATATATTTACTGTATATGTTTAAAAGCAAACAGACATGGACTTAAAGCCACAAAGCTCATATTTTGATTTTATGGGGTCAAATAAACTTCAAACTTGTTGGAAAACTTATGACATGACCAGGTAAAATCCATCCGCACCAGTAGATATCCTTTTGCTAACTGTTTTATCTTACTCAGTGAGGAGGGGCCCTTATTGATTAAACAAAGAAGGAAGAATCCCACAGGCACTAAAAGGAACAGGCAATGATTAATGTCCCTCTTTGAAAAAAGAAATTATTTGGAATAAATTAAACTACTGCGGCAGCAAATTGAAAAATAAGGACGCAAATGAGGTCTGAATACTTAATATCTTATGAGGAGAAATAGTCAGTGAAGCACAAAAACGATGAGGGATTGACAAAGAAATGTGATATTCACACTAACGACCCAGGCAAGGTTTGCAGTACTGTCAGAATTCACCTGTCACAGCTGATTTACACCAAACCAATGAAACATGCGGAACAGCAGCATTGTGTCTGTACAAAACACAAAGACATATGGATTTATAGACAATGAGAAATAAGAAGACTCATCAAACAGATTCAAACTTCTGTTAGATAGAAATAAATTAAAGGTTATGAAGTTAAAACGAGGGGTTCTCAACAAGTGGGCCGTGACCCAAAAATAGGTCACAGGTCTGTACTAATAGTGTTGCGGAAAGCAGGAAAATAACAATCCTAATTGCAAATAAGAAAATGCAACTTATGCAATTGTACATAGTTAGGACAGCAAATTAAATAGGTTTATCAACTTTTATAAAGGAGGAGAAAATGCTTCCCAATTGTTTTTCTTTTTCTTTTTTTTTTTTTTACATCAAAGGCTGTGCGTCCAAATATTCTTTGGTATTTTGGCACCAATCTGCCACTTATAGAAACTAGCCAAATTAGACAGATGCCAACATCCTTGATAACCATGAACAAAACTATGCAAGGTAAAAGAAATTTAAACACAGGTTACATCAAATATAGGTTCATCGGGTGAATTATTGTCTGCCGAGAGCATAAAACTATACGTTTTTTGAAGATTTTTGCACATAACTTACAACAGATAAACAGAACTAAACATGAAGACATATAAAATATTCAAACTCAAAGAAAATAAATAAATAAATAAGACGACCATAACAGTTGTCAGAGTAATATTTAGCATTGCATTCGCTTGATTTTCATCTAATTGGGAAAAAAATAAAATAAATGGGGACCATATTTCAATGAAATTATCGTTTCAGTCAGTTGTATCAATTCAAGATGCATACAGAAACCACTTTTTTTGTGTTTTTTTTACTTTCCTATTAAAAATCATGGTTAGGTTTAAATTTGGGTTAGGGGATAAACAGGGGTAAAATCATAATAATATTGTTTGTTGGTTTGTACATGGGAGTTAAAGTCGTTGCACCAACTCGTACGATTTCTTACGATTTCGCCATCTCATACTAATTATTGCGACATTGCAAAAAGGTTGAGGAGTCCCCATCCATTAATTTGAGGAAAACATATGCTTCTGTGGTGAAACCAACCATGAGCACCACAGACTGTCAGACTGATTTGACCTGGGTGAATAGTGAGAAACTACAAAATGTCAGCAACAGAATTTCTGATCTAATCAAAAAGAAGAATCAAGGAACACAATGTCAAATAATGATAAATCAAATCCAAGCCAAGAAAGACGAAAGATCATCAAATGAGCACAACCAGTCTTTAAGAAGGAAAAAGATACAGCAAAGTACAAAAACTCAATCAACAAAATCGAATCAAGAAAGGAAAACACAAAAATCTGAATGTTTTAAGAATAACGATTTTGAAATGACAGAGACTACAAATTCCCGAAGTCGAAGCTTGTCTCCAAAATGTAAAGGTAAAGGGCGGATACTTGTCTTACCTACTTGAAAATGAGGAATATACCAGCATCAGCAATGTTAAACCCATATTGAATCTGTACATTCACAACAAATAGCAAATGGAATGGAATGAATGCATATATAACAAACTACATGAGATGAACCCAGTACTAAATCAAGGAGTTTGTTATTATTTTGGAAACAGGTCGTATATATACGGGATGTTGAATCGGTCACTCAAGACTCAAGAAAAGGGGAAGAGAAACTGGTTTGTGATTTATGTAAGAATTTCTTGTGTAAAACATATTTTAATAGAATGTTCATTTCTTAATGATATTAGACAACGTTTTTATTCAGAAAATATATTAATGGACATTCTTGGAATACTTTTAGAATTTCTATCATATATTAAACTGAAAGATTCTAATTGTTATTATCACTATTGTTATTATTGTTATACATGTCTATTTTTGTATATTGATTGTTTTTAAGACAAAATTGTTAAATTATTGTAAACAATGTTTAAATTGAAACACTGTTGTTTTTGCCATGAATATAGCCATTGCTGCTGATATGGCATCAAATTATAAATAAATATAAATAAAATATTGCGACACTGTCAAGGATATTGCCATCAACATTGTGGTAAACTACATAAAAATATGTGCTAAATATCATACACATTTTTGGTAAATTACATAATTCTGTTCTTCCAACATGGTCTATAAAATGAATTAATTAAATATATTAAAATATATTGTATAGTTCTATAAAATATAAGTCAAATACAAATTTATATAGGCAGGAAACATTTCAAAAATGGACAATATCATCTAATGTTAAGTATGAAATCTAAGTATATAAGTATGAAGACATTTTGTTGAAATATTGGCTCCCGAGAGAATGAAACTATCAAAATTCAAGAGACATTGAGAAACCAAAATTGTCTCATTTTTCAATCCAGCTCATGTCATGTTAAAATATAATGTGTATATATATATATAATATTTGTTGGCCTATTTAGTTTATTGTAATAATACATTGAAATGTTTGGTTTTAAGGACATTTTGTTTACTTTTGTATGATAAACAATGTTGGTACTGTGTTGGGTCGCCACTTGATGACCAATGTAAAATATGAGAATCAGAAGACAATCACTGGTTAATACAATATATTTATTTCTTTTTAGTGTTTTTATTTTCAAATCAATAATATTGTCATGACAGTTTTAGATAACATTTCTGAATGTGAACAGATTACTCTATATCCCTCATCTATCATGAGAACCTTTAAGAATTCCTGTGCAGTTTATAACAAATGTTTTCCAATGCAAATGATTTATACAGACCCATAATATATTATAGTGAATGATTCATTTTTCATTGATGGTAATTCTTCTTTGTCTTTCCTTTAAAAAGGTCAGACTGTAAAAAGGGCATTTGATACATCACATGCTGTCATCAGACAGCTGAATCAGTTCCTGTTGCACCATCAATTAAGTGCTGGTGATGACACAGCTATCCCACAGTGCACTTGTGATGCAGGTTTCAGGTGTTGCATTTCTCCAGTGAGGCATATGCGGTTCTAAAGGAAGTGTTTAAAACCTTGAGGGTGTGTGTGACAGTCTGCCATATGAATATGTTTATGTGTGTGTGTTTGGTTGGAAGCTGCTGCATAGCCACACCCCATTACCTGAGACTGATGTTTGGAGGGGAAGGACATTAAAACACTGATCGACCACATGGAACCTTTAATTATCCTCATTCTGAAACACACTGCTGCCTGCGCACAGATGCTCCAAAACCACCATAGCACAACTGTACACACACACACACACACACACACACACACAGCTTTAAAAGCATAAATTCCAACACAAATAGAATTTGGGGCAAAATTCAGAATTTAAGAGTTAGCGCCTTTACTATTCATAATTGTGAATTTGAATTTAATTGGCCACGCCCCACAGTAATGGAATTTGAGGAATTTACTGAATTGCAATTAAGAATTGAACACAGGACTCAACAGAGACATTTATTTTAGTCCAACCCAAATTTTGTGAGAAATTTAGGCTTAAATAATTAATTCTGGGTTATTATGAGGATATTTGTTACTCCTGATATTTTATTACTGCTTTTTCTTAACTGATTAGACATTTTATCTAATCTAAGTTTAATGTTGTCTAAACAATTAATAATGCAGTCAAAAGATTTAAATTTTGCAATAGGGCATCATAAAATATCAACCACATCTTTTTCAGATACTGACAAAATAAAACTTATATATATATATATATATATATATATATATATATATATATATATATATATATATATATATATATATATACAAATTTGTATGAAATGGCAATATCATAAGATATCTTATGACTTGGCTCGTAAGACTTTTATTCCCTTAGAATTCCAAATCGATTTAGTACTGCTGGCATACAAATTTTAGATTGCCTCCTAGTCAGTGAACAAATTTGGTTACTGGAAAATTCAGCATTTTTTCCACCATGTTCAATAAAATAAAGTTAATTTATTAAATCTATTTAAATATATAGTTTTATGGAAATATATGTTAAATGAAAATTTCTGTTGGTGGCAAACACTTCAAAAATTGACAAAACTGATAGTTCACCCCAAAATGAAAATTCTCTCATCATTTACTCGCCCTCATTCCATCCCAGATGTGTACGACTTTCTTTCTTCTGCTGAACACAAATGAAGATTTTAGAATAGTATTTCAGCTCTGTAGGTCCATGCATTCAAGTGAATAATGGCAAGAACTTTAAAGGTCCATAAAGTACACAAATGCAGCATAAAAGCAATCCACACGACAGTGGTTAAATCTGTATCTTCAGAAGTGATATGATAGGTGTGGGTGAGAAACAGATTAATATTTAAGTCCCTTTTTATTATACATTCTCCTCCCTGCCCAGTAGGTGGCGATACGCACAACGAATGTGAATCGCCAAAAACAAAAGAAGAAGAATGTGAAAGTAGAGATTCAGAGTAAAAAAAACTCACCTACACCTATCATATGACTTCTGAAGACATGGATTAAACCACTGGAGTAGTTTGGATTACTTGTATGCTTAATTTATGTGCTTTTTGGACCTTCAAATTTCTGGCCACCATTCACTTGCATTGTAAGGACCTACAGAGCTGAAATATTCTTTTAAAAATCTTCATTTGTGTTCAGCAGAAGAAAGAAAGTCATACACATCTGGGATGGCATGAGGGTGAGTAAATGATGAGAGAATTTTCATTTTTGGGTGAACTCATCATCTGATGTTTTTATAACATTAACTTGCAATGTCTGCAGGAATTCTGCTGGAATCATATATTATTATTATTATTATGATTATTATTATTATTATTTTACAGTAGTTAGTTCTTATGGTTAACAGTCGATCTATACAATACAATCACTGTTAGCAAACATAATGTGTAAATACAGAGTATTTAGAGACACTACACTTGCAGTGCTTGTTTATTATACAAGTTTTGTGTTCTCAGTCTTATTAAACTGTGTTTATTATCATAAAAACCTGTGAACCAAAGAGGCAAAACAAACGTGTAATGTTTTATCTCATATGAATGGCTTCTTACAAGGTATTTTTAATACATATAAAATCTTTCAAAATGACTGTACATTTGATTTGTTTAGACATATAAAACATGTTGATCAATGTTGCTTCATGGACTTTCCATTGCTAACTTCAAATTAATGACTTCTGGAATTGTATCTGTTGATGGGCAGTCTTTATTTAATAGCACACCAGCGACTTTCTTACTGGAATTAGGTTTGTAATCTCCCCTGGTAAAGTTAATTCGAAGGTGTCTGATTAAGTACTCGGTATTTTACTAGCCCGTTGACTGTTTCATAAATAATAATAATAATAATAATAATTGCATTAAACTTCTTCATTGCTGAAAGGAAAACAGACTCATAACTTTTGTTATTGTCTTTTGTTATGAATGATATAGAAAGCTTATTTTTATCAGATCTCTGGACACAAGCATTAGAATTTGTTACCCAGTTTTATTTTTATTTTTTTTTAAATCCAAAATTGTAAATTGTTATGAATCCCTAAACCCGTGTTTCAACTTATGTAAAGAGAAGACACATTAAAGTCTCTCTCTCTCTCTCTCTCTCACACACACACACACACACACACACACACGTGATTAGTGCATTGTACCTGAACATGTACAGTGGCTGATTTGGTCCACATTTCAGTTTTGCCCCATTGGTCTTGTGAGGTGATGGCACAATGTCAAAAAGAGATGCAGAAATTTGCTGTCCACACAAAATGATCATGTTTTCCTCCAGGAACAAGGAAATAGTGTATTAAAACGGATGCAAGGACAACAATTCCAAGTAAAAGAGGGCGCACTGAATGACAGCAGCACTGTTTTTGTTTTTTGTTTTTTTGTTTTTGTTTTTTTTCTCATTCACTGCATTTCTGTTTTCACACATGACTTTTGGAAGAACACACACCATGAAAACAAACCTGGAACATTCAGAGAGATTCAAAACAAGTAAAAAAAGAGGAAAATAAACCATAACGTCACACTTTTACTACAAGTAAGAGCAAACACCAATTATTTTGTGTCAAGGGTGTTGCAGCCACGGGGGATATGGGGGACACGTCCCACACACTCTTTAAAAAGGTGATTTTCGTCCCCTGCACTTTTCCAAACTAAACCCATATCGAGTCCAAATGGTGGATTTGTATACAGTATTCTTTGCGTTTTGTTATTTTGGGCTGATTGAGCGACCATCCAGCCAATCACAGGTGAGTTTCATGAGCCGAAACGGCCGTCAGTCAGACAGTCTAATCTTACGCAGCTCTGTTCATTTTTACAAAGTTGCTTTCAACAATCCTCATTTATCCATGTATTTTATCGGTATTGATGTTTATCTAAATTAATAATCTAGAGATGAGGAACACACAAATGAAAGTTATTCATCGGCATATCATTATTGATTGGCAGCATTACATGAAATGAACTGCAGGAAAAAAAAAACAAAGGACAATCCTATATATATGTGTATATATATATATATATATATATATATATATATATATATATATATATATATATATATATATATATATATACGTGTATATATATTTTGTCTTATTGTGTATTTCTATATATTCTTATATTTTCTATTTGCTTTTTATTTTTATTCTATTTTTTTTATTATCTCTGTCTTGTTGTTGTATTGTTTGTGCACTGGAAACTTCTGTCACCAAGACAAATATCTTGTATGTGTAAGCATAATTGGCAATAAATCTGATTCTGGTTCTGATTCTGATCCTTCTTTTAAGCACACATTGTAAGTGGAGTTTATATCAGTGCATGAGTCTTCATTAAGTTTTTCTTTTTACATTAGGATTGTGAGGTAATAATTTGATCGGTTCTTTTTGCCAATTTAAGCAGATTACTAGATCTGTGTTAAATACGTAAAGCTATTTTTAATATCAGCTCCTGTTTTTTACCTCTATGTTGGTGTGCGACAAACTGTAGGAGAAAAGAAAGATCTGCTGTGTTCTTAAAACACTTCAATAGATATGTAGACACACTTTTTTATACATGAAAACATACAGATGTTATTGAAACTCATTATAATTATTTTAAGACTATTATTGTTGTCTTATGATAAAAGTCATGCTCAGCAGCTCACAAACTGTAGGGAAATGATAGATTTGCTTTGTTCTTAAAATGCTTAAAACCTCCACTAAAGTCTCTTTGTAGGTCTGTAGACATACACATTTTAAAGGATTACAATTTTCTTTTGATCGTTGATTCAGTGACTCATTTCAGACAAGACATCACCAGAAATGGTCACTGAATCATGAAATGGATCTGAGCTAATTTTGGCGAACGTAGTCAAAACACTCGAGCCACTTGGATACATTTAAATCCCACAATGCACAGAGTAAAAAATAAAAATTGTGCAGATTATTGTAATTGATTAAATAATGTATTCAGGACCAGCTAGTGCTCAGTCTTTTATTGTCATGTGTGAAACAGAAGCAAATGCGCCACAAGATGCCCTTTATTTTTGCAGCTAATTCTGCAAAGTTTTGCAATTATTTTGCAATACTTGAATCTTTAAAATACTACAAATATTAAAAGTAAATAATGTGTATATATTAATATAATACTTATATCATACTTATACATTAATATATACTGTAATATATTAATATTGTACTGTAAGTGTTGGGTCTGTGCGAGCCACATACTGACAGCTGTGTCATCATCAGTGTCACACACACTCAGGGTTTATTCATCTAAATGCATTGAATCATGCGGCTGTGACACTCAATGAAATGGATTTGTTTTCTATAACTTTCTGATGTCTTTATAGTATTATATTATATATTGGTTCAACTTTGCTGAAAAGTCTATAATAAGCTATTTAATGTCAGGTACTCATTGTGACAATTTACCCCATGTGATAACATGCCCCATAGGGCTTAATGTGTTTTCAATTTGCTTTACATGGCCAAAACAACAGATGAAGATTGTAAAATGCTTTAAATGTAATGTGTTTTGCCTGTATGCATGTATAATAGAGAGAGAGAGAGAGAGAGAGAGAGAGAGAGAGAGAGAGAGAGAGACAGAGAGAGCAGACAATAAAACTGAACACAAGTGGGCAGCATTGTTTCATTTTTGATTAGTAATGTAGACTCACTTCAGTTCAGTATTTAACTGTAATTTATATGGTGTTGAGACACAAATTTCACACCGTAGCATATTATACATTTGTTTTCAAAAGATTAATTTGGTACGAATGAAAATAATGCTGTCATCTTAAATTATCAAATTATTGTAGATCTTGCAAATAGATATATTCTGCTTTTCTTTATTTCCACTGTTGAGTTTAACTAACCCAGTTTTGCATTAGCACAGTCTGTTCATTCATTCATTCATTCTTTCATTCATTCCTGTATTTATTAGTTTATTTATTTATTCATTTATGTATTTCATTCTGTTATTTTTATTTGTTTATTTTATTTTATTTATTTATTTATTATTTTATTTATCAGCATAATTTGCTGTGCTTCTAATGCCTTTTTTTTTGTTTTTGTTTTTTTTTTTTTTAAAACCTTGTGCGACCTTCGGGACGTTTTTGTCTTTTTCATTTTTTTTATTTTTTTTATTTTTTATTTTTTTTATCATTTTGACTGTGTTAATGCCAACAGCATAAATTGTGCCAAAGGTGTGTATTTTTTGGGGAATTTTGATATTTCAACCTCAGTTCCTATAATACATCTATAATACACTGTGTACACAAAATAGTCACACTCAGGACCTTCAGGACATAATATGTCCCCATTGCAACCCATTAAAACTGCAATATTTGATCCCAGTGCCATTAAAGCATAAAATCATGAATTCTATGTATTCTATATTATGCTTTCATTCCGGAGTCCTGGCTTCAAAATTTAAATGTTTTATATTTTCCACCAGATGGCGCCATTTTTATCAAGTTTAGCCTATGGAGCAAATACATGCTTTTTTCCTATTTTCTGTTTGCTGTATTATAGAGCACTGCAGGCCAATTAAATAAACGATGCAGATAAAATTGTGTGGGTGTGTTGGTATGGATGTCAGAGTGTGTTTTGTATGTGTGTATTGAGAAATTGTGTGTGTATGTGTAAAAAACAACAGTAGCATTATATAAACAAACTAGCATTTAAAGGGTTAAAATCCTGAAAATGAATGAATATTTGGTAGTTATGATCAGGACTGATGTTGGTTAAAAAAAATTAACTCACTGAAAGTGGAAAATAATATTAATATATAATATTATGGCAGTTTTTTGATGCGGACATTTTTGTCCTCTAAGGGCCTCTGAGTAACTATTTTTATTATTATTGACGCACAAGGGTTAAGTATAAAGTATTTTATACTAAAGATTAAAGCCCTATTATGCTTTTCAGGATTTTACCTTTCCTTTAGTGTGTAATATAGCAGTTTGTGCATGTAAAATGTCTGCAAAGCTACAAAGCACAAAATCCACACAAAAGGGAGTTATTCTCTCCCACAGACAACACTGCTCAAGAACTACAAGAAACGGCTGGACTGTAGTCCAATTTTACGTCCAACCAATTTTACGTCTGCAATCCACGATAGTGCTCGGCTAACTTGCTATGTGATGTTATTGTTTTGGTAAGGGTTTACTATTCAGCTGTGGGCCGGATTTTACCTAAAACTGTGTAACAAAATGGTCGATCTCAAGAGTCTTATATAATTAAATAATTACAAGCTGTAATATTACGGCCGCAATCAGTAGTCCACGGCTAACTTGCTCACTAAGTCTCTAGTACCGCCGGTAATGTCCAACCGGGAGTAAGCTTCTGTTCTCCGTTCATATCTCGGGTGAAAAAAGTTTGGCTACATCCATTCCAGCAAAAGATGTCTAACTTAGATGCACTACGTGTCTTTTACTTGAAGCTTTGTTAGGTTCACAATAATCAACAGCACTTGTAAGAAAGCTACAAAAGTAAAACTTACCACTTTGAAACTTACAACTGCTCAAGTCGTGCTTGCGAATGTGGTTCGGGTCGATCAGTTTGTTCTTCCAACTTTCATTATTGGACTCAAACTGGTACGGCAAAAACCAACGCCATTGTTACCATAGTTACAATAGTGTTTACAGCTGTTAATGAAGCCTGAAACTCAGTTATATTTCTGACACATGCTCTACATGGTTGACCAATCACAAAAGACTAGGCCAGCTGACCAATCAGTGCAGACTGGGCTTTTCAGAAAGGGGGCTTTAAAGAGACAGGACCTAAATCAGAGCGTTTGAGCCAGTGGATGAAAATAGGTTTAGCAGAAATGTACAGTATGAGAAAAATGGGTTTTTTTTTTTTTTTTTTTACATTAAAGCATGTAAACCTATTCTACTAGACCCTC
Source organism: Myxocyprinus asiaticus (assembly GCF_019703515.2). Lineage (NCBI taxonomy): Eukaryota > Metazoa > Chordata > Actinopteri > Cypriniformes > Catostomidae > Myxocyprinus > Myxocyprinus asiaticus. The sequence continues at coordinate 41,892,102 of NC_059375.1, forward strand.
AAAATTAAATCCTGAACCTGCAATTTAGCATAATATGGGCTCTTTAAAGAGTGTAAAACAGACATTTGCATTAATCTGAGGTGGTACAGTAGCCTAGATGGATACTGGAAGTTTATTTGTGCTTGATTATCATGATTTCCAAACTTACTATATGTGGAATTCCATTTAGATATGACTAGTTACAAATAATTCAAAGTGGGAAACATTAATGCACTGACATCACTTATGTAGTTAACGTCAAAGTATGATTGGGATCATGAGACTGCACAAACTCCAGCAAATCTCCCAAACTTCATAGTTTTCCAAAAGAAGTTTATGTTGGAAAATACAAAATGTCACAGTACCCTCTAGTGTCACACTGAACAACTGCATGTGTGTGTGTGTGTGAGTGTGTGTGTGTGTGTGTGTATATATATATATATTTTTTTTCTTTTTTCTTTTCTTTACAAGCATAAGATTATTTGTTTATATGCTCTACACATGTGAATACTGTTCATAATATCAGATAAAGCTGGGTCACATGAAATTATGAAACACGTACTAAACAAAGACCTGAGTTTAAGTCTCAAGCTACTTAAAACTTTGGAAGCATAAAGATAAGTATGCAGACTTTTGTTTTTTTTCTTTCTTTAACAGCTTACTCAGGTTTGCTGTGCACACATCCTATAGCTTTTTCCTTTTAGTTGTATTTGTGTACTTGTATTTTTATTAGAGAGTTTTTCTTTGCTATAAAGATATTTTATTTTGCTGCCATATTTTTGATAAAGGTTTAAATATTCTTTTTTTTTTTTTTTTTTTTAAACCTACGCATTTTTCTAACAAATAAAAATACATTAGTTCAGTCAGGGGCATAGCTAGTGGGGTGAATGGTGGTAACGATTCTAGGGGCCCAAAGGTACAGGGGGGCCCAATACAAATTCGAAACTGTATTTCTTTAATAGGTAAAGGGCCCAGAGCAATATACATTTAGGTGGCCCAGAAACATACTGTAACCCCCCTAATGTTCAAGCCAAATCTACATCCTTGAGTTCAGTGACTATTTCTGGAGATTATATCTGAATGTCTTTTATGTGTTGAGTGAATCATTTAATCAATGATTCAACTGATTCGTTAACATCGCGTCATTCAAGACCGGAAGTGAACTTAAAAGATTTGTTCAAAAACACTGATTTGTTTACGAGCAAAACAGTTGTTGAATGCATTGCAAAAAGCAAGTGTTTTAACCATTACACTCGTATGAAATGAAAGATTTTGAACAAAATGATGGAAGTATGATGAACAGAACATCAAATACGGATTCACGTGTGATCCTCATCCACAGTGTGTTGCATGTTCTGAGGTGTCAACAAATTACAGTTTAAAACCTGTGAAACTAATAAGACACTCATAAACCAAACTCCTGATGTTCAAAGATTAGCCAAGTCAAAAACTACAAAAAGCCAAACCACAGACTGAAGCTACATTTGACATTCTCGCATCAAAAACAAGTAGTACATTTATTGACAATGGAGGATGATTTACAGCTAGCCGTGTCGGCTTTTGAACCACAGTTTGGCATAATGTGCTCTAAGAAACCAATTCAAACGACACCAAAGACTGTTTCGCCCAAGACAGAGCACTTGAATGGGAGAAATTGGAACGCCCAATATGGTGGATGTAGAAAAGGAAGTCCCCAGACAGCACAGTACGTCTCTGAGATGTCTGTTTTAGATCTTTTCATCTGAAAAGCATCACAATCTAATTAACATCTGCTAAACATCGTAAAAAGATCGGATTTACAAACATTCTAAATCATAAACGTCTCTAAGACATCTGCTAAATGTCTTATTGACATCCGAGACATAGGCCTGCTCAATGACATACGTCATAGACATATGAGAAAAATACGTCATCCAGATGTAAACACACACATAAAATAGACGTCTGAGATATGTATGTGTGCTATAAGGGTCCCATCATACAGGTAAAAGAGCCAATCACCTTTTAGATATAGACATCACCTGTCCATCAACTCAAAGACAGGGACCTCATTCCACCACCTGTACCTCATCCATTTTTTTGAGTTGTGCCCAAACCTCTTTAGTATTCCTCAATCTATCCCTTATAAATAGTGTAACAAAAAAAAAAGAAAAAAAAAGAAGAAAAAATGAGATCTTAGATCTCTAGAGATCTTAGGTATGTAAGAGTGTCGTTTTCTTTCCCCCGCACTTCCATAAATTATTTTGTATGATTATTTAATATCTATTTAAGTTTACTATCACATGATATCTATTTCTCGGTATATTACAAGAAAAATGATTTTCTGTGCAACAATGAATTATCAACAGTGATAAATTATCAGTATCTCATATGTGTGTACACATGCATAATATACTTGTTATTTCTTACTCAAGGTGGAGCTGAAGTTTCAGTTATTGACTTGATTTACGTTTGACGTAGTATTAACATTGAAGAAAACTATAGCAAGTTTAACACATGATGGTATGATATGACTAATTTCATTTGGGTGTACTACTGAAATAATGTAAATTGTTCATCTATTTAGACTCAACAAGTGCCTGAGAAAATACACATAAGATACACATATACTACACATTAGTTACACATATATTACACATGTGTAGATTATGTGTTGTGTAGCTCAATGTGTTTGACAGCCAGTTGCATCTCGTGAAATTTCAGTGTGAAAATAATGAATCCTGTTCTTGATTTGTCCTGATTTGTTGCATTATCTCTTTGATTTAGAAAAATAAAACATAATATATATATATTAAAAAAATATATATATTCAAAATGTATTTTATTATTTTCTAATTATCTTGAAAATATTTTGAAAATTTTACACTATCTGGGCATTTTGTACACCCATTTTTGATAGTTATAAGTGCCGGGTCTCTAAAGACCGGAATATGTAAGAGTGTTTGAGGAAATTACCATGCATTTCGTCAGATTTTACTGCTAATTTGAAATATGTTTTTTGAGCGTAATCTTGAACAACTGTTTTGGAGATTTCTGTCTTTCCCCATTCAAGTAGTTAGGAGCTGTACTATTATGCGGCTTGTATCTTTGGAAATGAGTGGACTGACTTGCCTTGAAAGGGACTTTGACGACACAGACTTTGACACCAACAGTATTTCAATGGTGTTAGCAAGCATTTCTTTTTCAATGGGTATAACTGTTGTACAGAACAGATTGTATAGATAGTACATTTATTAAAAAGAATTGCAGTGTTTGCAGTAGCAGTACAATTTTTTTTATCATGTTACAATGCTTGTCAGAACTACCATGAGAGATAATTAGAATCAGAAATTAGAATGTGAAAAAGGTAATGCTTGATTATATGAGAAATTATTTAAGTTAGTTTTCTCAGTTGGATGAAGTACAGCTGAAGGAAAGTGTCAAGTCATTTTCTTAAAACTATAGAGTAATTTCCTGTCATAAAGCTGTATTAACAAACACACAGATTGTTTAAATGTTAAACTGCTACACCCAACTTTACAGTGAGCAGCGTGACTAGTTCTACTTTCTAAATCAAGTTTTGAATGTAACCATTATACAACATCATGAGCACTAGTGTAATTCTCTGATCTGTGAGTTTGTTGATGCAGAAAAGAGAGTGAGGGGAGACGGAATCAGTCCATTAGGTGTGGATGCAGTCAGTGATAGCCGTGTCCCTGTGTTCTTTGACAGAGACAGAGTGCCTGTTCTCAGTCCGTTCAGCATCACAGGATGTGTGATGGCTCGCAGACACTAGAGGGGGACCATTTGAATTTCACATCCAGGAAGAGGCAGTTCGTCATTAAAAACCCTAATTTCTGTGTCAGGTAGACTTACAGGTAATCAATCACTGTCAGGTTGATTTTATTCCTCCTATTATTTTACCTTTTGTTTCATTTTAGGCCTTTCATAGTGAATTCTTTCCAATTAAATTTACTGCTGAGATGGATCAAGGAAAATTTCTCTGGTTATTGTAAAGCTCCTCAGTCTCTCTCTCAGGTGCTTTCCTCTGGTTTATGATCGTAATAATATAATGTTATTCAAACAACGCTGAGCATGTTGTATACTTCTGGGTCAGATTGCACATGAGTAGTTAAGCATGTGTATGAGCTATTGTTTCTAATCAACACCAAGATTTTAGGTTAAAGCGAATATGAATATACTGTATAAGGTAAGTGTATATTTTAGACTTATGACTGGTCATCATTTCTTAATCACATTTTTGTCTCCACTAGTTATTTTTAAATGTCCGTACAGTGTGAAAAATGTAATTTTAAAAATACAAATATTCTGTATGGTCAAAAAAACTGCATACAATAACAGTTTATAGTGACCACATCTGTCAAGCTCCAAAAAGCACAAAAATGAAACAAAAAACAAAAGAAGTAATATATACACTTTATGTACAGTATGTGTGTGTGTGTGTGTGTTATATATATATATATATATATATATATATATATATATATATATATATATATATATACACACACACTGGCGGCCAAAAGTTTGGAATAATGTACAGATTATGCTCTTATGGAAAGAAATTGGTATTTTTATTCACCAAAGTGGCATTCAGCTGATCACAATGTATAGTCAGGATATTAATAAAATGAAAAATTACTATTACAATTTGAAAAAAAAATTCAGAACTTCTTCAAAGAGTTCTCATCAAAAAATCCTCCATGTGCAGCAATGACAGCTTTACAGATCCTTGGCGTTCTAGCTTATTAAGCATACAGTAAGCCAATAGTCATTTGAGACAAGGACACAGAGGTGTACACACAATGAAACGATACTTGCAAATACGTTTATTTATTTTTTATTTTAACCCTCATGAAAAGGAACTTGAAATTGAAGGTTTGCTTGGGTAAAATAAGACTATTAAAATTAAACGTAGGAAAACATTGAAACATAAAAAGCATAGAACAATCTCAGTTTATGTTCTATTTGCCCACCTTTCAGTGGCCCAACAAATTACATTCACATCTGCCATTTGGGTTAAGGAATGGTTTCATTTCCCAAGTCCAAGCAAAACTTGGGTTCTTCTTGCTGCTGGGTCCAAATGCTGAGTTAATTATCGTCACCAAGTATGTATTTAAACATAAACGTAAAACACATTCTCAGAACAATTTGAACTTGTGTATGTTAATCTTCTTGCTATAGGCTAATGTCTGCCATGCATACCAGACAATACACAAACTGGGAATTCCTGATGAGCAGATCGTGGTGATGATGTATGATGACATCGCTTACAATGAGGAGTAAGATATATATATATATATATATACACATACATACATACATACATTCATACACACACATATATACATACATACATACATACATACATACATACATATATATATATATCATTACAACTCCTCATTGTAAGCGATGTCATCATACATCATTTACATCCACCAATATTGTATTGGAATTCAGGTTTTTCAGGGTTAACTCACTGAATTTCAATTATATACTGTATATAGGTGGATGTAAATCTTCAATTCATATGTTATGTTTTTTTGTTTGTTTGTTTGTTTGTATAATTTTCCCAAGCATTAAATTGGGAATTGTATTGCAACATAGGCTGCAGGGCTGCTTTTTTTGTATATCACAAAGAAGAGTTTACTCTGCGCTCCAGTTTCCTCAGAAAGAGTACTGAGAAATTATATTAATTAACAAATTCAGTATAACTATAGAATACACCCAAAATTTTTATCAGATTCTTAACCCAAATGATTCCCTTTTCAAACCAGTCTTTTTAAAATAGTGTTTTATTTCTAACCCTTAAGCAACGGTTGTTCCAAATGGTAACAAGCCAATTCCTGACCCCTAGAATCAGTGACTCCGTTTGGTTCCGACTGGGCGAATGAGTGGGAAAATGAAAGAGCGGAGCAAAAATTTTATGGTAGTCCAAAGATTCGCCATGACGCAAGGAATCACAGGAAAATGCGTATGGCTAGTCAGCTGTACTACCATTCCCCAAAGTTTAAAGTCTCTAGGCCAATCAGTTTGGTCTGCACGATCAGTTTTAGGGCAGAATAATAATAATAATCCTTACAAATACAAAAGCGTTTCAGCCCTTTCAGGCTTGAACCCCTAAAAATAAAAATAAAATAAAAATATAGGAAGAAACAAATGTAAAGACATGTTACTGTGATTTATTTCCCTAATTCATATGTGAAATGCTAAATTACTTATGTTCTTTTAAAAAATGTAAAGAAGGGATATGTGACAAATGAGTAATTCATCAGCTGACAAATAACTAATATTGTGTTAATTTAGCAGATGCATTTATCCGAAGTGATTTACAAATGAGGAATAGCACCAGCAAATGAATTTCAAGAGTTACCCAGAATAGTGCAAATCTAGAACAGAAGTGTAACTGCAGAAAAGGAGAATTTATGGTTTAAAGAGGTGTGTCTTCATCACATTTTAAAAGTGGACAATAGTATTTTCTGAATGGTTACTCTGACATTCCCTCAGAATGGTTAAATTAATACTTTTAAAGAATAAAAACTGCATTTCAAGAAACCTTTGTTGAAATTAATGGGATATAAGAACATTGTTTGACTAAGTAATAAACCTCAGGATCAGACTTGACAAAGGATTTCCTACATTGTTTTTGTATAATAATACATACAAATGTTCTGTTTTTACAACTTAACTAACATTTGATTTATATATATATATATATATATATATATATATATATATTCACATTTTTAATCTCTGTTCTTGCTTTCTGATTATGGTCGTTCATATTTTCAAAGAGTAAGTGTGTCTCTGTTACAGAATCATTGCAACCATAACAGCTGTCAGATGATGTGTTCCAGCATGGTGTTCCAGGGATTCTTTTGAAGTGATTGTCAAAACGATATAAAAAGTTAACATAAACAGATCTGAGCTTAATCTGAGCTCTCTAGAATGAAAGTAATGTGACACAAAGGTGGCCATTTTTTTGTCCCCTTTTGGTGGCACTTTGTGTATAATTTTAGTAATATTTCATTGTTCATGTTTATGCATAAAATACTGTAAATCAAAGCTGTTAATAGCAAATAGCAATAGCAAAAATCAATGTTTAAGGCTTGGTAAATGTTTCCATTTTTAATGTGTAATGTGTAAAAGCTAAAATCTGTTGGTTTTAATAACAAATAAACCTAGAACAAAAAAAGTGCCAAACCAAATGTACTTTAAGTCAGTTACCCAGGTGAATCCAGGTAGACTGTCCCAGTATGGCAAGTGACACATTGCTATTAAGCGACAGTTCATATCTTTGTAAGTGAAAAATATTTCCTTTGATTAGTGAAAATACATTTCTGAAGTCCCAGTTAAACACTTAACTTATTATTGCCATTGCTTAAATTATGCATTTGTCAATAGGTAGTGTCACTTAAGTGCAGCATTATTCATGCGACCAATCATGTGCAAGCATGGGTTGGATTTACGTTTTAATTGGTTGGAATTCTGTATAATGATCTATTAATAAGGTTATGAATATTGGAAGAGGAAATCAATGGAGCAGAAATGACACTGGGAATCCCCGGCCTAGAATGACTGACAGCTCTCAGCTGACATGTCTCTTGTGGACATCACATTATTCCTATCTAATATACTCTTGTATTATAAATGAAGGGTTGTTCCTGTCCACATCTGTGCACAAACATATTGATTAATAAGTAAAGAGAATAGGATGACAAAAACATACTGTATGTGTGAGTGCAGATTGTGCCAACAAATTTGAGTTTTGGAACTGAACTGCAGAACAGTAAAAAATAAAATACATTTAAATGTGAAGATTCAAATGTATATTTGTCCATTATTTACATTTAAATTAAAGTCAGAAGCCTGTGGAATACTAGAAATACTAGAATATAGTGAAGGCACTCAGGAGGGAAAGAAGCAATATTATCAAGGAACCACATAGACCAGGGGCCCTGGATGCTTTCACATTTTCTGGAGCCCATAGATCTGTAAATGGAGCACAGGACATGGTTTAGTCCATGGTAAAGTAGAAATAAATATGCCTTTGAAGTATACATAATTATCAAATGACTGAAAATGAGAGAATGGAGCATAAAGGTTATTAAAGTAAATTTTTACCCGAGTTCCTTTCAGACATGACCAGAGGGTCCATGGAAATGGAAGCACTGTCATGGAAGTACAGAGATCTGCCCACTCTCTGGTGGGATCCAGGGTAACAAAGCTAAGGATTTTAAACTGATAACCACAGTGTGTACGATTGAGTTAATGAAAATTGTACATGAAACATCTAACAGCATAACAGTGAATTGAAATATCTGATGTCATAAAATGGCACTCATCTTGACATTTAATGTGTGCAAAAATAATATAGTAGCTAAGGCTTGGTAAATACAACCCCAATTAAAAAAAAGAAAGAAAAAAGAAAAAAAATATATTAGTGATTTGTTAATTCTATTAACCATGTGCTATAATGAAAGCTCTACAACAACATATTATTTTATTTTATTTTAATATACACTCACTTCAAATCAGATGAATGCAACACATTCCAGAAAAAGCTGAGATGGGCAATTTAGGACTAATAACAAGCTGACAAGCTGAAATAACAAAGTGAAGACCTGGATGATGGATGAATGGGGGGAAATTCCACATGCTAAACTTTGTGCCCAAATGCTTAATACATTTTATTAGAAGAAATTGTGATGTTACACAGTGGTAAACACTTGACTTTCTTTTCTTAAGTGTTGCAATAATCTGATTTTAAATGTGTATATTTTCAAAAATACAATTACATTCACAAGGTAAAACATCAAATAATGTGTTATCAATATAGCACAGGGTGAAAATAATTTTCAAATTACTCTATACTTTTTTTATCAGCATTTTCCATACTGTCCCAACATTTTGGGAATTGGGGTAGTAATAAAATTTTTTTTTTTTTACGCAGATGCAAGCCTATAAACATCTTTATAGGATGATATCTTTGCCCTATATGTTCTGAACACAATGTCCAAACTTAACCAAACTTGGGACATTAAGACACCAGGACAATCTAAAGATATGCACCAAATTTAGTTACATTTCACCCGGAGGGTTAGAAGGGCGCTATGGCCAAAAAAAAAAAAAAAATGTGAGTTATGAGAGGATTTGTACTCATAGTACTCATAGCTGAACAATCACTATGCATCAGAAGGCACAGGTGAACAGCACAGTGCAGGGAAACCTTACATGTTGTAGCCCAACACGTGTCAATCACCACAGCAAACTGACGGTTATCAACCCCATCAGCACGAACTTCCACAAAAATCTGCTGGTTCAGTTCAGCATCCAGACTACCAGTGAAGGGGTTGGAGAACTCTGCATCGTGATATGGAACCATCCTGACCCGATATCTGCCTTCACCAGCTGGGAGTGTTCGGTGCACAAGTCACTGAGTGTCATTAAATTAAGTAAGTCTCACCTCTCCAGTGGGTTAATTTCCATATTCATTGGGAGTGTTTGAGTTTGTGGGTATACACGGCTGAAAGCTAGTTTCAGAATTTCCATCCACAGAACTGCTGCTCACTGGATGTTTTTTTGTTTTTGGCACCATTCTTAGTAAATTCTAGAGACTGTTGTGTGTGAAAATCCCAGGAGATCAGCAGTTACAGAAATACTCAAACAAGCCCATCTGGTACCAACAAACATCCATGCGATTATCTAATCAGCCAATTGTGTGGCAGCAGTGCAGTGCATAAAATCATGCAGATACAGGTCAGGAGCTTCAGTTAATGTTCACATCAACCATCAGAAAGGGGAAATATTTTGATTTGGACCGTGGCATGATTGTTTGTGCCAGATGGGCAGGTTTAAGTATTTCTGTAACTGCTGATCTCCTGGGATTTTCACACACAACAGTCTCTAGAATTTACTCCGAATGGTGCCAAAAACAAAAAACATCCAGTGAGAAATAGAAAAGAAAAATAACATGACTTGAAAATCATGTTATGACAGTAATAGCCAGTAGATGGCTTGTTTTGCACTCTGCATGTTGTAAAGTCTCACACTTTATTTCTGTGTATTTTTTCTGCATTGTTGCTAATTTATATATTGTATTTGACAAATAAAAAAAAAAATGCTCTGTTTTTTTTGTCTTTTCCATTCATTTCTTATGTTTGGTCAATTTTGACCGTGAACAGCAAAGGTCTCGCTTTTTATTTACAACCACTTAGACATATCTAATAAAGTCCATTAGTGTGTGTGTGTGTGTGTTCAGATGGCAAGTGGAGGAAAAGTCACTATGTCGTGTACCACTCAGATAATCGAAACCATTTTCATTATATCAGAAAAAATTATTTCGATAAAAAATGACAGAACAGAATAGGGAGGTTAATCTTTATATTTTAAATGATTGTTGTTTGTGGGCCTTTCTCAGCAAATACCTATTTATGCGATTAATTAATCAGCATATCATGTAATTTGATTTAAAATTTGAATCGATTGACATCCCTAGTTTGTTCTACAACTGTTGCCCTTTCCTTCTTATTTGTATTGCATATTCTATTTGTAAGCTGTGTTTTCCTATGCAATTTTTACTCATCTTTTTTGAGTGAAAGAATATTCATATTGCACATTAAATGTACACAGGATAATTATCTCTATATATATAAAATAACAGACCTGCAGTGGTGGTTGTCATACAACAGCCTGCAATTCACAATAAACATGTAAAATATAGAGCAGAATGACTGTACCTGCACAATATACCGGGGCTGGGACTGACAAATCTGGCCTGGTAAGTTTGTAGACATAGTAATTTTCAGAACAAGCTTTGACTTGGATTGGGTTGGATCTGTATTTATTGTACTGGTAGTTGTGTAAAGACCCGTAGATTTCCTTAGTAACAACTCTGTCTTCTATCTGAGGATGAGAGCCACCAAGCCACAGAGAACTTAAACATCCACATGACATATAAGTCACACACCACTCAGGCTTCTGAGCACTCGATCCATCAATGAAGAGTCGATACCAGCCATCCCATTCTACACGAGTGTCATTATAACTTTGTATATAACTGAAGGTGCTTCTCCAGTGGTTGTCAAGAATGTTGTAGTTATAGCACAGGTCATAATCTGTGATGAGACCAAAACAAACAAGTTATATTTCAATTAGAGAAACAATTTCACAACAGATATATTGTTGTAAAAATAAGACATTCTCATAAAATGAAATAAAATAATTAATGCCAAGCCAGCGAAAGCTAAAACTAACCCAAACTAAACACAGTGGTTCAAATAGTTGCAGTAATTGTCATTATACTATATTTACATATTGGTGGAATCCTGATCTATCTATGTATTGATGCAGGATAAGACATTCCATCTGAGAGTGGCAAAACACGTGATGCAGGTTAATTCAATGATTGTACAGAACATGACAGCAGCAACAAAGCACTGCTTGCTTCACCGACGCCAGAACAAGTTTTGAAGTGGGTGGGCAGCAAACTGGGCTGGTTGTGACGTCATCACAACAACATTTTGAAGTCAAAATGGTACATTTATACCAGACCAGCTTCCAAGATTGTCAAAATCATGGTGACTGACTAGTTATTTATCTACATACATAGTTGATGTAATCTAACTAAAAAGATTCAAATCTGCTTCCATGCCACCGGCACAGAGAGAGTCTATATACCATTATATTCACAGTTCACAAATATCTTAGAAGAGGCAGCTGTCTTCGGTTTCGGATACTTCTGGAAAATTGTATTGGTTCAACTGCATGTTCTTGTGTATGGGTCCCTCTTTTTTTATGCATTTATTAACCTTTTCATAAGTAGGGTATACATTACCCTGCAATGTCCCGTGGAGTGAGTTATTTTTGCACGTGACACTTCACAGCCAGTAGAGGGTGGCAGAGTGTAGACGAGTATTTTTTTTTTTATAGCTGTAAAAAAGAAATGAACAAATAATATCAGCAGTCTGGTTTGCCTATATGTGCTGTTTGACTTCTCAGACATTGTGTGTGTGTGTGTGTGTGTGTGTGTGTGTGACAAGCGCTAATGTAAACAGACTTGGCTGTGTGCATCGGATAATCACAATCGATCTGCATGTTTTCACTGTGAGTATACTGTTATCGTGCTGCTTTTGTGATAGTTTGGCTGTCTATTTCAGAAAACAAATATATTATATGCCTGAAAAGACTGTTTGAGTTGCAGTTTGTGTAATAATAAGCAGACGTGGCTGCATGCATGGGAATATTGCGTTTAGAAATTATGGCTGTGCATATACAAGCTGTGAACTGTTATCGTAGTACTTTTGGTTTGTTACATAAAATAAACATATTATGTGCTTGAAATGACTCTTCGAGTAGCTATTTGTTTGACAAATGACAACCGCTATTAATATAAACCAATGGCAGCACGTACTGGAGAAAGATCACGTTTGATGTATTGACTATGTGTATAAGAACTGTAAACATGTTATCATGTTATTTTGGTGATGAGTTGGATATATGTATATAAAATAAACATATTCTGTGGTTTAAAAGACTGTATGAGTAACTGTTTGAGCAAATATGAATTACAGACGCTTGACTAGCACAGCCTGTGTTGGCGCGAAAGCCAATTTCAATCTGGCAGCTTGTAATGTAACTGGCTGTTGCAGAAACACATATGTTTGACGCTACTCTTCTGGGCCCAGTTATTAACCATCACATATGTGTGACGGTACGTATGAAATGGTTAAATAGTTTGACAGTCTTTTATTGTTTGTGTCTGCATTCAAAAACATTACACAAGCACAATACAGTATGCGCTGTTTTTTATACAGGTTTTAAAGCAGCATATTGAATTCGACATTGTGTGACTTGAAGAAGTGTTAAAGTTATTTCCTCATCCCCAATAATAGGATACAAAGCAATATTTGACTGTATGACTGAACTTCAATATAAATCTTGTTTTACTGTGAATTAAGACAAATTTCCCTCTTGAAAGAAGCATAACACAAAACTCACAGAGGTTTTACAGCTTAAAACAACATAATTTTCCTTTATTATCTTGATAACATTGTGCAAACAAACAGTTTAGCTTGATAACATTGTGCAAACAGTATATGGTCGTTCTGCGGCTATCATACAATACAAAGTCATATAATGCAAGCTATGACTACTTACATAAACATCTGGACTTGTGTATAACAGAATATCTCCTTATAGTTCAACACGCTTCTACAAACAACATAGAATGGTAGTGACAGCTATCCAGCGTGCCCTCATCCACTTTCATTCATTTTTAGCTTTCATTTATTCATGGTCCAGGGCTCTTGTAGATCAGTGGTTAGATGGACCTATCAGACATTTGCATATTTTCACAATTCTTAGTGCAAAGGGCAAAATGACACATTTACCTATTTAATTGAATATCAGACGCTGCTAAAAATACATTGAATTACAGTCCTCACCAGCAATATACTTTAACGTCTGTTGTTGTTTATGCTTGAGGACTTGCTATTAGCTGTTGTCATTGCATAATTAATGTGGTACGTCTGTGCAGGTTTTGGGGAATGTTTGGGGGTTTTATTAATTAACAATTAAAATTAATTGGGGGTTATAATTATGTTTTAAGTTCCATTTAATGTCAATTATGTCATGTTTTGATATGACATGGGTCTATTTTTTAGTTACCCTGGGGAGATTAGTGTTCCTTTGAGTTAGATATGATATTGTTTGAGGCAGTGATGGCAGAAACAAAGTATATCATAGCTCCAAGTCAAATGAAATGTTTGCTTTACAAGCAGTGACTGATTTAGGCATGGGCAACATGGGCAACTGCCCAGGGTGGCATCTTGCTGAGGGCTGGGGATGGGTGATAACACTTATTTTATTTTCAATCTGATACCAAGTACTTTTAGGCCAATATCGCAGATATCGATACCAATACTGATACCTCTATTAAATGGGATTTTTACAAATACTTTTGATAAAAAAATTTATTTTTAAAAATATATTTATGGGCCTCAACAGAATATTATTAGGCTGCTTTGTTTACCCTTTAAAAATAGGGTAGTATAAGCCACATATAAAACCTCAAAATTAACCATAGATATTATATGGTTAATATTACTAAATCCAAGTTACCATATGGATACAACAGTAATGCTGTAGTAAAACCATGGTTAATTGTATCAATACCATGGTTACTGCCAAAAAATAAACTACAGTCGTGGTTACTAGTCAGGGTTAATACAATATTACTACTGTAAATCCATGGTACCTTTTCATAAGGGTATCATTTATTAACAAGGATTACAGATCATTATCAATTTTTTAACAACTCTGAATTTAAATAAACCTGTAAAAATTGTCACAAAAGATCATTATAATATATGTCACGTCTAGGTTTGTCATTACTTAGAGTGAATAACTCCAGATGCTGTTTTTTTGTCATTACCTCAGGAAAGCACTGCTCCCTCTTTAAACGAGCACTATGAATGAAAGGGTGAGCACTGTCTAACTGCTCGTGCATTTTAGCATTGCTGCGCGTCAAGATGAGCGTAAGAAAAAATAGTTCTGATGCTGTTGGGCATCATGTATTCAGATAGAAGACAAAGGCTAGCCTAACACAGTCGTAAAACCTAACTGAGGCCCACACACAAAGTCATAAATCTTACTGATAAAAACCACGCCAAAATCAATCAAAGGGAGTCCAAAACAGACTTCAAATCCCATGAAGACTTGCTCACTAAAGGATCGAACTCTCAACTCCTATTGGATGAGGCACATGACAGAACGACCCTCAACCATGACGTCATCAGGAGTAGAAATACTTCTGAGATGCTTCCGGGATTTGCTTTCAGCCACTTTGCTCACAGGGTGTAGACGCAGCTCATCGCTGCTCTCAGGTGTAGCCTCGTGGCACAAGGAAGTAACATCCGACTTGAAGCTGTGGCCATACAATCTCCATCTCGCTGGATGAGTTGAGATTACTCTGTGTTCCACCGAACACTCTAACGGATCCGAAGGAGACCGCCGAGCAATCCGCATCTTCATCTGTTTGCCTGCAGAAGTGAAGAGATAAAAGATTTGTCTTCCCTCTTCAATCAAGTCGATGTCGCTGATTTCTCCGCCAGCACAACCGAGAATCAGCAGCCATACCATCCGCTGACAGAGCGAGGAAACGGCCTCCCGTCATCACCCGAGCCTCGAGGAACCGAGTCGGAGTTAAAGGATGGATGAACACACATTCGTCTGTGTCCTCATACGATTCAAGTAAGAGGTTTACGTCTGGGCAGAGATAGAATATTATAGTGTGTTATTCTTGTGTATCAAAGTTATTGCATGTATAGTTTACGGACCGCCGAGTCCGCTCATAGTTGCTAATAATACTCAAGGTATTACTGTAATGTACTGTTATCACGAATGAGATCTGCTGTGTTGTAGTCCAACCACATTGGACTGTTGTGTATTTCCGCCATCGCGGGTGAGACCGGCACACTGAGTTTATCCATTAAAGAATCAAAGACCGCGGGACGGTTTACGAGCCGTCCACCGCGTCTCTGAGGGATAAACTAACAGCTGCTTTCTCTCACACGATCGCAAAACCGGCTTTGGTGCCGCCACTTTATACTCTCTCTCTCGTACTAACCACACACACACGCGATCCCTCAGAAACATTCTCGCACACACTTTTGGCTAGCAGATAACTTCGTGATAAAGCTCAGCTTTGTCTCTAAGTTATCGTACAAGCGGAGACACGTGGTAAATGGGCAGACGCCATTAGCCGGCTTCTCTCCGCCCACATTCGCGGCCATATTCTCTGGCCGGAAATCTCGAGACATACTCTCCACAAGGGTCACGTCCACCATTTTGTGCACGTCACACCTTATACACACATTCACACACACACACACACACACACACACACACACACACACACACACATACACACACCTACCTTTCTCTCATGTGTTATAGGCTTATTTTGGTTTCCATATCTAATCATGTCACTGTTTAGTTTGTAGTTGTAAGTCAGAAGTTTATTGACTGCATTGTATTGATTATTAATTGATATTACTGTATAAATAAACTTTGTTATATTTCAAAGAGAAGTGTTTTGGTTTGTTTTGCATACGCCTGTGTCAAATGCTGGATGTCAGTGCTCAGATTCAAGCCTTCATTGTTTGATCGTGTGAGTTGCTTTTGAATGTCAATTTTCTTAAGAGAACGATCTGATATTGAGACTGTTATACTATCTGGTTATTAGTCCCTGATTCCAGGGTGGTGCCCTGGCGATATTAATCCTTATTAATATTCTATTGATTTTGATAATTGACAATAATCTTTGATGATTGTTGAATTTGAAGGATCAGTAAGCTAGTGTTAATTCTAATCAATGTTCTATTGATTTTAATATTTGATAATTATCTTTGATAATTATTAATTCTTGCTAATAACCAAACCCGCTCCTGAACGTAGCACACTACTGGAGACCCGTATGAGGTTTTAATGAGTTAGATTCTATTATTTAATTTAAATATTGATTAATAAGAAATAATTATTAATTATTTCTGATAGTAACACTGATCTAAACAACCAGTAGAACCTACAGTGCCATGCAACTATTCACTCAAATCATTATTTTTTTCCACTTCAAAATGTATGATATGCATTAATATTCATGTTATCTAAATAATAAGTCTCATCACTAGTTAAAAAAAACTTCAGGATTGATATTTTTATGTGAGGATCGATATTCTTGATACCACATCAGTATCGGAAGTATCGATACTTTAGTATCGATCCGCCCATCCCTACTGGGGGCAGCACAGGGTGCTTGCTGGGAGCAAGTGTCCTGGGGGATTCACCCAGCGCTCCATGCAAATTAGAACCACCACTGTTTACAAAACACTTTGGTATTTTAAAGCACTTTAAACCCCACACGCTGGTGACATCTGCTGGTGAAATCACATGACTATAGCTAGTTTGATATGTGCAGAAATGCATTTGATTAAAGCAAATGTTTCACTACATTTTCAAAGTTTAATGAAATGTGTTTTGAAAGCGCCCATTACCAGTTTAAGATAGCTGAATTCTGGCATACTGATTGCTTGGGCATGACATCAGTTTGATCTTTATTGTCTATTAAGAGCAGGAAATCAATGATTCAAAGCAGCTAGTAGTTATTTCTATTCAGTCAATTCCCACGGTATAGTATTTTTAATGTGAGCACCAGAAGTGCTCATATTTTTATGTCAGCCGAAGTTCATTTGAGGTGTTGGCTAAAAGTGGGGTGTCCCTGGCTTGATTGCAGTGAAGAATGCTTTTTTTTTATTTAAAGTGCATTCAGTAATTAAGAAATAGGTCATTTTTGCAACATATTTTGCCAGTTTTACAATAGCATCGGTAACTGAAAACTGTTGCATCCATACCCCTTGGTGTCAGTGTTACACATTTAAAGGTGTCATGACATAAGGAATAAATTTTCCCTTGATCTTTTGACATATAAGAGATAATTGTACTATAAAATCGTACTGTAAGTTTT